>NW_019170475.1:200784-211430 GCF_001890805.1 Aspergillus glaucus CBS 516.65 | reverse complement strand
AAAAAAAAAAAAAAAAAAAAAAAGGGCAAAGCGGTGTACTACCAGGTCTCCCTGACATCATCCCATCTTCCCCAGATTTGGCATCAACAATTCTCCGCGGCACCTTCTAGATTCCACCTCATACTACCTACCGGTACGACATACCAAATAAATACCCATGTTCGCCATGTGCCAAGTGAGATGAACCCGAACCTGGCCGTACAAGTTACTGTGTACCCCACTCTTTCATTTCATGCGGTCTCATGAACGCCCACGAGGTGACGAGGTGGGCAGATACCACCAGCATGGTATGGTGAGATTCGTTCAGGCTGAGGAGTATCACTAGGCTACATGATTATACCCTGTTTGAATTAATGTTTGTTGTACGTATACAATAGATTTTACATTAGTTTTCTATTTTGTTTTCTCGACTACGTAGGGTCGTACGGATATATATTTCCAACACCGACACCGACACTGGCACCTGGCACATGACACTAAATACACTCGCTCAAGGATTATGGAAATATATCATAGCCTATCCCGGTCCGTATGAAACAAGCACCGACAAAAACCACCTACCTATTAATAGATCCTTCTATAAACAAGCATGTCCGGATTGAGCTTCAAACCACTGAGTCATCGTATCCATGCTATAGTTAGTTATCCCTACATCGACAAGAGCAGATGACATTCACAGCCACTACTACTGCAGCAATGCCACTACAAGGAACAAGGAAGAAAAAGAAGAAGGAAAAGGAATATATCTCAGGTATAATCTATCATAATATATACAGCACGCTAATCCATATCCCTAACTAATCATACACCTGCAAAAGCTTACAACTTAGCCTTCTCAGCCTGAGCCGCAAGATCCGGCATCAGCAGGTCCCGCAGGTCATTTGCGGCCTCGCTCAGGTAGTAGCTCATCCGGTTCGCGCCGATGCGTTTGCAGATGATGTTGAAGTTGAGGCTATCATATTTGTTAGCTTCATTTTTTTTTCTTATATATTGAAGGAGGTGCAAGGGGAAAGGGGAAGACATACCTGTTCTCATTAACCATGTAGGCAATACCGAATCCATCATCAATAACCTGGCTCCATCCGTATCCGTTAAAGAACTCCGAGCTCAGCTGGCTGGTCGACAGGTACCACGAGCCACTGTAGCCGTAGGCAGGGTCCTGGTAGAGATCGGGCAGCTGCTCGCCGTCCTTGAGCAGCTTCTTCAGACCGAACAGGTGGCGGTCGACACCGCGGCCGTCGCCGGCGTCCACGGTGTACTTGGTGTGCGAGGCGAGAGCGGTGCGGAAGAGACGCACGACTTCTTCGCGGGGCACTGAGGAGTCGTGGTGGGCCTCGCAGAAGGCGGTGCTGTCGTCGGAGACGGTACGGATGGTCTCCGTACGGCCCTCCTGGAACTTACGGGTCGAGGCGGACTCGTAGGTGGGGCGGTTCTTGCCGTACATCTTGAAGTAGGCGAGCTGGATAATCATCTGCACGTATGCGTCGGGGCTGCACTTGAACTTCTTGATGAGGCCCTTCCCGTAGCCCTGGTAGGCCTGGACAACCAGCTCGTGCGAGCCGATCTGCTGGCTGTGCTCCTTGTGGGCGGCGGTGATGAACTCCTGCACGGCGTCGTTCACCTTGAACTCGATGGGGCGGGGGTCAGCAAGGTTCGAGCGGACGGGCTTGTCAGAGAGGTCGATCTTGTTGCTGAAGATGAAGGAGTTGAGGACGTCGTTCAGGCGGTGGGTGGGGCTACCGTCCATCATGCTGTGCTCACCCATGAAGCCGGCGGTACCGTTGTCGTTGATGATGAACTGCAGCGGCTTGTCGAACCAGCGGTTGCAGCCGTCGCCGTGCCAGTACTGGTGGGCCCGCTCCTCCAGGGTAACGGGGGTGGCATCGTCGAGACAGATAAGGAAACCAGCCGACTCAATGTCCTTGATAGTCTGCTCGTTGACCGGATCGGCTGCCAGCAGCTGCTTCCGGGCATCGTTCCAGAGGTCCCGGTTGGCAACAGTCAAGACACCCACTGGGGGAGCGCGCTGCGCAATCTCATAGATACGCTCAAACTGTCTCTGGAACTCAGAGAAGCTAAGGGGCTCGCCGTTGACAACAGTCGGCACCTTGAAGAACTGGTTCTTGCGCACAACAACAATATGCTCACTGTCCTTAGCAGCATACTTGCGAGGCGCATCAACACCGTCCCCAGGAACACGGGAGCAGTTAAACATGTACTCATACGAGCCCATAGCCATAGGCTGGCCACGCATGTACTCCGGCTCCAACGAACCAGCATCAACCTGCTTCTTAAACTCCAGTGCAGCAGAAGCAACAGAAGCAGCCCGCTTAGCAGGCTCGCGCCGTGCCCGGTCATCCTTGAACGAATAAAAGTACGAGACATAGGGAATAACGGGATCCCGGTATCCCAAGTACGCAGCGTTATTCCACCACTCCGTCAACCAGTTCCGGCAATTCGGGTCTGCTGCGCGCGCCAACAGGCGCTCCTGCAGCGTCTGGCCAGAGCCACCGGGACGAATGAAAGCCTCGACGGCCTTCTTGGTACGCTCGTACTCGGCATCGGTGACGATGGGGTGAACGGATTTCAGGTAGCGTTTGGCGGTTTCCTCGAGAGAGGGGACTGGCAGACGGGGAAGGGAGTCTTCGAAACGGAGCATTTTGCCCTTGGAGAGGTCCTCCTTGTATCCTAGAAGTCATTAGTTCCGGTGACCGGGTGGAAACATGTGATTCTGGGAAAACTTACCCTCAGGGACGGAAGATGCATTGCGACGAGGAGCCATGATGGGAGACTGTTTCGCAGTTAATACTCAAATCCTCTCTTTTCACAGTCCTATCCTAGGTACTTACTGATCTGGCGAGAATAGAGGGGGTAGGAGAAAGACGTTGCCGTGTGAAGGTGGTGGAAAGACGGCTCCGCGCAGCAGCCGTGAACATCCCTCTGTTTGAAAGGTGGCAAAGGGAAGAAGAAGAGGCCAAGGAAAAGGGGGAATTGAGGTCAGGGATGTCGTAAGAATGAAGAAGCAGACCGGAATAGAAAAGATGTTAAAAAAGGCCAGAAATAAAGAGGGATGATGTCCTCAAGAATTAAAGCGGAACACTTGAGCCTCGGTTGGAGGGAATTCCGTCACAACCGACCGAGTGTTACCGTACGGTATCGTCACGCCTGGTCACGCGCACCCCGCTCGGGGCGGTGGAAGGGAGGGTTTGCGGTGGTAATAATGGTAATGGTGTGGTCAGGATCAGTGACAGGACGGTAATACCATTTCAAGAGCTATGAGCCTCGGTTGAATCGATCAGTTGAAAATAGTGATGAAAACAGCTGGAATATGAAGATGATAATATAGAGCAGCATAGGGGGTTATATAGAAGACTGCACTGAAATGAAGATTACCGTATATATGCACCACGGCTACCAAAACTCTACAACTACTATACAGACTCAAGGTTTGTAGAAATGCGGGGGGATCTCCAATGACGACCGGCTTAGATCTGATATGGGCAGCTCTTCACCTAAGAACAGCAAATTAACAAACACTATTAGACAAGAAAGAATCATAGTACAGCCAGCAATTACTGCTATAAACTTTCACTGGCAGACGTCATCTCCCTTCATCCGTTCCCGCTGCCCCGGACTGTACCATAGTAGCACTAGAAAAGAGAATGCACCGTTAGGTATCATATCTATATCAACCAACAAAAACCTCCCATGAACAACCCATTGCACGCGCCTTGCTAGCAAACAAAGTATCAAAACCAATGCATTAAGATCAATAAAGAAAGGGGTATAGCCCAAAAAAAAAAAAAATAGAATCATGAGACCGGCTGCACCGTAGACCGCCGTTCCTCGTTCATCCGCATCTTCGACTGCGCATCAACTTCCAATCCGCGATTACGGAGGTCCTCCAGCTTAACCACTGCAGGCCCCGTGCAGATTTTCCCGGTCTGCATCAGGTTGCGCAGACGCTTCCGTCGTGCTTCGCCGCCACGCTCTTCGCCGCGTCCGGCACCTTCTTCAACCCAGTCAATGCGCAAGACCTGGAAGCTCACACCATCGTGATTGCCATCCCAGGTCCGCGACTTGATGCCAAACAGCACGCTTTGATCGTACTTGTCCAGCTTGGGGAGGACCAACAAGGTGATGTGGAGATCCTTGTCCGTGGGTGGCACCGGTGGAATCCGGGGTTGATCCGACTCGCGATCTTCCTCCGATGGTGGTGGCGCATGCTGGTAGATGTCTCTGATTTCCAGATCGAGGAAACTCTCGTCCACATCTTCTCCCCAGGCACCGCGGATGAATCCCGAGTGAATAGCAGCTGCAACGGGGTCCGAGTCATCAGTGTAGACACCCGTTCCCCACAAAGCGCGGCGTGCACAAATCTCCTCGCGACGGGCCGCGTCGATCCTGTATCGAGGCACACGCACCGTAAACGTACAGTTCTCCTTGCCTTCAAACCGCGGGAGCGGCTGGGGCGTCGACGTGTATCCAAATTTGGCACTCTCCAACGGGGATTTGGTGGTCGGAACCCCAATACGTGGTGTGTACAAGGTCGAACCGAGGTGATGACGGGGAAGATGAGAAACACTAGATCGTACAGGCTCAATGTTCACCACGGTCCGAGGTTCACGCATAGGCGACATAGTGTTGAGGGCAGGGGCTGATGTCCGGGAGGGGTGATGGTGGTGATGGTGATGGTGATGATGATGGTGGTGGTGCGGATTTACTCCGGAGCTACCCTCTGCTGATACCGTCGACGCACGGTGGAAAGGGTTCATAGATGACATCGGTCGCCCTTCTTCTTCTGGCTTCCGGTGATGGTGGTGGCTGAGAACAGTTAGCTTTGTCATTATACAAGTCAAAAGGTAGAAAACATACTGATGATGGTGGTGGTGGGCATGTCGTCCTCGTCGACCACGTCCCGATACACCAGTGCGCGGGTCAACCATATCACCTTCCACTGACTGAACTTCTTCCTCTCGCGACTTCCTTGACCGTCTGCCGGTGGTCGAACCAGGCCGAGAAATCTTGGCTTCATCGTTGGGGGCATCGCCATTTGTGGACCGAGCGGTACCGCTGTCCCGTTTGAAGGGACTCATGATAGGGGTGGAGTTTGTGCTTCCTGCTGTCGGGGCGGTAACACCACCGACACCACTTCCGATGCCGGAGAACACACGGCCCAAGTCATTCTTGATACTCGACTCCCCTCCAGGGCCCGAGGCACCTTGCACTGCTTGGGGCAGGGGCGAAGCACGACCACCTCGCTTTTCTGCACCAACTCCGAGGAGGTTACGGTGGTGCATAAGTTCATCACTTCCTTTGCGTCGATCATCTGTGGCTGGTTGCATCAGGGGTGACGGACCCGTAGACAAACCGGAGCTGAACAATCGAGGCGGCTCAGTTTGCAGCTTGTGTAGATAAGGTGGTTGTTCGCTGGGTGGAGGCGTAGGCTGGGTTTGAGCGGATAGGGAAACAGGTCGCGAGCCACTTCCCGCCTGGGAACCCAATGATTTGGTGTAGCTTTGAATCGCACCGAGCCCGAAACCCGAACTATGCTCAGATGCAAGGAAGCGCTTATTTTCTGGTGACGGCGGTTGCGAGCGACCAAGCTCCCACGCTCCGGGCCCTTGCGGCCGGCCAAACGTCTCTCGATCTCCGTAAGCACTGTACCGGTGGCCTGATGCTCGGGAAGCATCGAGTTCCCGCCCCATCGCTCTCTCTCTCTCCCGTTGCGTTAGTTCCTCCGAATGACGGTCGGGATAGAGACTTCCGAATCGGCCATGCTCCGAGAATGGTGTCGGACGCGATTGAGTTGCGGCAAGGGCAGCCGCAGGAGCAGCAGCACCCTCCCCCAAGGATGGTGTCGGTCGTGAGAGTGGGCTGTAGCCAGGACCACGAGCGGGGTGCTCGACCTGGGGCTGACTGTTGGGCCGGGGGATCGGGCCGTTGAGACTCAAGCGACGCGACTCGTTGTAAGCGGTTTCTGTTGAGGATATCGGGGGAGATGGATGGGAGGAGCCAGGCTTGTCGGGAAATTGTGAGGATGGCGGCGCACGAGACGACAGAGGGTTAAACTTTGACTGCTCTGTGATAGACGCTTGTGAGACACCTCCGGAACTCGACCGATATGGACGAGCTGGAGGGTGGCTTTTCGCAAACGACTTTTCGGGCGTCTGGGATCGCCGGAAGAACGGGTATTCGAGGGAGGTAGGCCTCGCCGGGGGAGACATGGCACTGGGATTCGCCGAAGGAGGAGCGCTGGTATATGGAGAAGGAGAGGAGGATACAGGAGGGCGAGAGAAGGGGCCTAGATCCCGAGCTGGCCGGTCAGCGTCCGAGCCGAGCATGGCGGATATTGACATGCTGCTCCCAGGACGATGAGCCGGGTTGCTGGGAAGTTGCTCACGGGACAAGAAGGTAGTGGGAAGAGGAGGTGCATTTGCCGATTGTCCTCTGGATGTAGGGTAATGTTGGGGCGGGGATGGCGGCGGCATTTGGCGATTGCTCATGGCTGGCGGCGCGGAGGAATGATCGGTTGTGTCTGTGATGCGGATCGCGCGATCAGTGATCAATCTTGTTGAAATCGCGCACCAGCGCAATAATTGGAGAACTGATGGAGATAAAGACGCGTAGACTTGAGAGATAGAGAAAAAGAAAGAAAGAAAAAAGCAAAAGCAACGCAATTACCCTCGCGTATGGGGTATGCAGGGTACGGAGTAAGCACAAAACAACAGACAGCGGTTCCTGCGCGATAGCATGAACGGGCCTGATATTGGCGAGCAACTCACCAGGAAACAGGGGACTGCCGGAGAGGTTGCCCAAAGACCTCCGACGTGAAGGATTGAGGGGGTGAGAAGGGGGGATCATGAGACAAGGAAACGCGTGGATGAGCAAGATGGAAGCTTGGAGAAAAAAGGAACAAACAGGCGATGATTGCTGATGGGTCATGGGGAGCCACTGAGGTCACGGGGCCTGCAGGCGGTGACCACAAACCCGTGACCCCGGGAGCTCATCCGACACTAGTCCATATTGGGAATAGTCTTCCCGAGCTGTCTCTCGGCAGTCGATCTTGAGTGATGATGTACACAGGGGAGTAGGGTAGTAATAGTGATTGAGAGAGGGTGAAAGAATGTGTGTAGCTGAGTGTGCATAGAAACAATGACAGAAATGAAAGAGGCCAATGTGCAAGGTCTGACGTGGTGCTGCAGGTGCTCGATCGCTGCCCATCATTCATGCAACCGTTGGGCTCCAATCCCGGCATGTCCCCATCGCGCGCGGCAAGGACAACGGACAACACAAAGAAAGACAGACGAGTCCAAAAAATAAAGAAAAGACGAAAGAAATGAAAGATAGCTGTATCTTACCTTCACCATACACCGTATTCAAGCCCCTTTTTCCTCCCAAAAATCCCCGCTGATTCTGGCTCTGGTTCTGCCCCTGCGACCCATGGTTCACATGCGGTAAATGATAACCGCTTGAACCACCCATCAACAACGGCGACGGTGGAACACTGACAGGCGCAGGCGCAGACGACACGGGAAGAGGTGCAGAAGTATACGGTTGTGTAGGTTCGTAGATCATCGGACGAGACTCACGATATCCGTAGGGCGCGTAGGCAGTCGACTGAGCAGGAAGAGCAGGAGGGGGAGGAGGAGGAAGGCTATATGAGCCGCCGGGAGGAAGAACAGGAGGATTCGCTGGTGCGCGAGGAGGCGGCCGAACGAATATCGACGAGTCCGGTCGCGGCGGCAGTTGTGAATGCGGATGATGAAATTCCATCATAGTCGTAGTAATGATGATGGATTAGAGTAAGTGAGAATGCTCGTGTGATGTTGGGTGGTTGGTGTTGGATTCTGAGCTGACACAAGCTGGAGACCGTTGACACGCACAAAGAAATGGCGGTGGAAAAGAGCTGTTGGGCAGAGCTCCAAACACTTCAGTCGCGCGTGATCAGATCCTGATACTGAGGCGGGCTTCGGTAAACAGAGAAAAGGAAGAGGAAGAAACAGATAAGCTCAAGAGCAATAAGTACACGATAAAGACACCATCAGTGCCCCTTCAGCAAAAAGGAAAAAAGAAAGGACGCAAAAAAAAAAAAAAAAAAGAAAAAAAAGCGACGGTGAATGAGTGGAAAATGCAGGCCGAGATCCAACGCCCTCCTCCAGCCAATCACAGCCTGGCATCAGCAGGTGATCGGCTGGAGCAGCGGGGGAAGTGGGTCTGATAGCACTTTGCCTATTCGGGTAACGTGTATATGGCTGATTAAGCCGTGTTGGGTTCCCTTGCTCTCTGTACGCAGTAAGGGCCATGCAATTTCTACAGATTGGGAAAAGAAATTATACATAAATCATATCTTATTTATACTTCGCTCTGTAATTCTGTACAATACAATAAACATAACACAGGAAAAACCATTTAGTCGCTGGTCGGACGATACGTGAACCACCGCTGCCACCAGGCCCGATGGTACGCCGCCTGCCAATCCACGTCAATCATATCCACTCCCTCCTGAACCAGAGTCCGCCAAATATAGTCGCTGAGCCGCCCCCGACCTTGCGGGACTCCTTCGTATCGCACCCGAAGACCGCGTCGGTGGGCCGCCTGCACCTGAGCCCGGATCAGGGCGATCTGCTGCGGCGAGAACCGGCCCCGTCGTGGGAATCCAACTGATTCACTGAAGGTGGCTGTGGCGCTGTAGATGGTTGAGGAGGGAGCCTCGGCGGAGAGGCCCTTCTTGGGATTTAATACGTTGGTGGGGGGAGTGTTGGGCTTGGGGGGACCCCGGTGAGTGAGCTTCCAAGGGTCGTAGTCCATCATGGTGAGTTCGTCCAGCGAGGCGTCAAAGAAGATCTCGTCATATTCCGCGTCGTGACCGGACCGAACGTGGTGCTCTCCCTGACCCGTGACAACCACGGTCACTGGTCCTGGAATCACCTCAGACCCATTCATCCGGGTCAGGTAACCACCTTGTCGTAGCCCATACAGATGAGAGTCTAGCTCAGAAAGCGCAGCGTGCTGCCACGTCTTGAACTCGAGCACCAGAACAAAACTCTGGGCGGGGTCTTCGAACAGCCCGGACTGGACTTGAGAGTCCTTGGGTGCATTGCGCTTTGCATCTAGTTCCTTCTGAAGAGGGTCGAAATATAGGCTTCGCAGTGTGTGCTTCGTGTCGAGGTCTGTAAAGGAGCTTCCCACAAGGAGATCGGTACCATGGAGCCAGAGATCCGCTTTGGCGCCCGTGCAACCGGCTGCGATCGCGTACTGAGCAGCATCGCGGCTGCGGGGGTTATATGAGAGACAGTGACTGGGTCGGTTGGTGGTGAATTCAGAAGGCCACTGCGGAACGGGGAGTCGGTCGTCTACTGCGCCTTCTTTGGGCAGCATATATTTGAAGACTGTAGGTAGGAGGGCGAGGAATTGGATAATGATGATTCTATGCTTGTTAGTTATGCATAGACAATATTCAAGATCGATGAGACATACAGAAAGATGACCACCACACACACCAGTCGGAACGTCCGTCCGAACTTCAGGGCTTCCGTCGATCGCCATAGTCCCGGACAACATTCGGTCGGATATGATCGCAGCGGGTGGTCCTCTCCCATCCATCGCTCATAGTCATCATCGTATTCATCGTAGTCGGTATTGGCATAAAGAGGGACATCGTCAAAGTCTTCGTTATAGTGAATGTTCTCTTCGTCGTATTTCTCCTGTATCGGTTCTAGCGACGCCATCTTGTGTAGTTCTCCGCGTCGCACAACGGGTATATGTAGTGATAGTAAAACCCCCCCAAAAAAAGTCAAGATGAAAGATTATGAATGCACAAGCTCAAAATAAGCTGCAGGACTCCGCAATTTAAATAAACCAACGTCCAGCAAGGCAGTTTGTAAGGCCCCGAAAGAAGCACGCAATAGAGATGGGGCGATGGCTCAGTCCGAGGCCATCACCGCATGGTCCAAGTGGCTTCGATGTCAATCACTTTCTTTGAACTGAGTCAAATGAGACCTAAGCCGAATAAAAAAAAAAAAAAAAAAAAAAAAAAAAAAAAAAATAGCAACAAAAAGAGCCTCACACGGACCCTGAACAAATACTCTTTTCAGTCAGCCTTGCATTGCAGTTTGCACTGCCGGATTAGGGGGGCCAAATTATGGAGCTGTTGGGTCGCGATGATCGGGTTAATCATTTCATGTCTCGGCCTTAGTACTAAATAGTACTGGGTTGACCGCTAGGCGCATTTGCAAAATGAGCAATTGAGCAGGCAAAAATAGTCAGCCGTACTCCGTACAGATTCCTATATTGGATTCCCACTCCGAGACACTACAGTATACTTAGTAACTCTTTATACAAGCACTTGTGTAACTGACATTTTGACTGGTTCGCTTAGTATCGGCTTTAGTTGGCTGTATACTGCATAACTTTACAATCCTGTTGTTTACCCCAGGTGTTCTGCAAATGCAAATTCTGACAATTAACACGGAGTTCTCCGTAATTTGGGCAGGAATACATGCTTGCTTTTAAAATCGTTGACATTTGACAAGTCATCCTCGTGTCCGCATGCATTAACCGAACTAAGTGCCCGAACTGCCGCAGTGCTTACTTCGTATTTAATGCAGGGCAATAAAAGCTTGTATTTGAGTTAAATAATGAAG
>NW_019170475.1:21505-200684 GCF_001890805.1 Aspergillus glaucus CBS 516.65 | reverse complement strand
AAAAAAAAAAAAAAAAAACCCGCCGACAGTCCACATTTCAATTTTTGATTCAATATCGTTATGCTGATCGGTGCATCTGTTATTGTCCTCTTGACCGGCCTCAGCGCCACCAGCACGCCCGCTGGGTTTGCGTCTAGGGCCCAGGAGGATCTATCCATCGTGTATAATAACAAAGTCCCTGTGTATCCACCGGGAATCAAGCTTACCAAGAACAGTTAGCCGAGCCAGTACCTTAGATTACCATCGTTAGAGACTGACACATTCTCCAGTTACGATGAACCCACCAACCCTTTTTTTTTTTTTTTTAATGCCTCTTCACCAGACCATAAATACGCAGTCATCATGATCGACTACTCCCTCAACCTGAACGGAACCGAAATGAACATCCTCCAATGGTACCAGCCGGATCTCACCCTCAATCCTTCCGGCACGCTCACCACCTCCTCTCTCTTGTCTACAATGAATGTCGCACCCTACATCTCCCCCCCCCCCAACCATTCCTAGGCCTAGCACACGAGTATATCACTCTTCTCTACCAACAGCCATCAAATCACACGTTTTCCACCTGTCTGGATAGTGTTGTCCAGTCGACTAAGGGCCGGTTTAGGTTCAATCTCGAGGATTTCGTAAAGGATGCTGGGTTGGATGAGCCGGTGGCTGTCAATTGGTTCCGGATACAGAATCCGACACCCGCGAGTACTTCGTACGCAATCACGAGCACGTTGATTACGACTTATTCTTGCTCTGCCACAGTGACAGCGACGTCGTGATGTTGGTCACAGGGTCTCGTTTCCGCGTGTGTTTATGCACTGTAAACCAGCACTACTTCCACAGCATTGTAGTTATTCATTGAGAAAAGTCAAGATTTCTGCTACTTATTATCATCGATTTGAGGTAATCTTCCGACAACCAATTCAATGTGCCTCAAAAAAACGGATTTAAGAACAGACAGACCCTTCTCTCCGCTTAAACCTACATTATGTCCGGACCTCTCTCTTTTCATTCCCTCCCACCACTTCTCTCTTTTTCTCTCCTTCTATAAAAATATCAAAATATACCAAGGAAAGCTCTGCCAGCATAATCCCGACCAAGATGTCTTCCATTACCACCATCGAACAAGCCCTGTCCCTAATCGAGAACGACTCCTCCAAAGTCCTAGGTCTCAAAATCGGATCTCACACCATTAAACCGGGCCAATACATCCCAAGAGCTGGTAAATTGTCATCTTTCCTTCGAACCGATACCAGAAACAGAAGCTAACAAGACCAGACGCCCAATCACCCCCGACCTCACCCTCCCATCCAACACCACCGACAAAACCTACATAGCCATATCCCTCGACATAGACGCCCCCTTCCCCTCCCTCCCCATCCTCGGCCCAATCCTTCACTGGATCCAGCCAGGCATCCGCCTCCAACAGACCCCATATTCTCCATCTTCGCCGTCCTCATCCTCATCTTCAACTCTGCAACCAACAGCCCCCTTCGTCGCGAACTACATCGGACCCGCCCCTCCACCCGGTAGCGCGCCGCATCGGTATGTGTTTTTGCTATATGAGCAGCCGGAGGGGTTTGCGGGGGAGAGGTATGCGCCAAAGGATGGGAGGGAGTTGTCGAATTGGTATCGGATGAGGTTTGATCTTGGGGAGTGGGGGAGGGGGGTTGGGTTGGGGGATTTTGCAGTGGGGAATTGGTTTGTGGGTAATTGATTGGGGAATTAAGGTCTACCTGTGAGATGGTTGATGGATGGCTTGAGTAACAATTCGATGATATTTGGGTATGACATAGACGATGATTAATAGATAATAACGTATGAAGTATCTTGACAATAAAAGAATTCAAATATACCAAAAAGCCCTTCACGTCCAGATGTACGTCAGTACATCAATCCTCTAGTCAATCCATTCATTCTTCGGTCAAAAATATCCTCCTCGCTACACAAACTGCCCACGCTGCACTTGCGTGCCGGCATAGAAATAGCGGCATCTTTCTCCCATAATTATCCAGCTGTCTGCGTTTTTGCATCCAGAGCACTCTTCCAATCAACCACCTCACCCCCCTCGAACATCTCCCTAATCCACTCCACACTCCGATGAAAATACCTCCACCCCTCCGGGAAAAAGCTGACCATTTGGAAGAATCCATGCGAGATACCTGGTAGCAAGAATACCTCCATATGGTGTTTCTCGTCGAATATCCTGCGTTCATCGATAAGACCCATCCCCTGTGCGTCCAGGAACTGATTTAGTTTCGCCTGGCGCAGACGTCCTGCAAAAGTCATTATATCATCGACCAGTGGATTGCGCTCGCCGGTTAGGAAGTAGATCTTGGGAACTGGGCGAGGAGGGAATCCGCTGCGAGGATGGGGGAGAGGAAGTAGCCTTTGTTGAAGTTGGGCTGGTTGTGAGGGCCGATGTAGAGGATGATTAGCGTGCGCATGATTTCGGGTGTTAAGATTCGGTCATTGGCATAGGAGAGTGCGGATGATACGACGAATTGAGTGTGGGTTGGTTTTGAGGTTGTTGGAGGAAAAGCATCATTGTAGGCTTGGTACACCTTATCAATGTCCGGTTGTAATGACTCTGATGAGGAGTCATCTCCGACCAGAGATGTACTGGGCGATGAAAGTGGCTTTAAACCGTAAAAGTCTGCTTCCTTCCTCCATAAGACGTTCGGGTTGGCTCTCTGTACACATTTGCCGTGAATCAATGACATCTGCTCCTAACTCAACCAATTTTCACCCTTCATGTTTAGACACGGATATGCCAGGAACAAGCCATCCGGACGGGGAAGGCCGCTGGCAAGAGCCATCAGCGTTGTTCCCACGGCAAGATTATCACCAGCACTGTCCTCAGTGAGAACAATCCGTGGACATATTCTGTGACGGTCTCGAGCAATATGAATCTATTTGTAGACTATCTGACGAAATTCTAACATGAGGAAAGAAAGGAAAGAGGCAGGCCTGCCGGCGACGAGCTATTTAGTGTGCGCGAGGGGTTTAAGCGATGCTCAGTGAATGTTCTACACCAAACAGGCCAAAATAATCAAACATGCTGTGCAGCTCGCTAGCGTCCATGCTCCGTGACATATTCGACCGCTAAGCTCAAGACAGCGTCCGTTGGTGGCGATGATATGCTGGAAGACATCGTAGCCTTCGTGCAGGGCATGCGTATATGGGTACTCCGGTGCCTTCTTGTCATCAAGACTCACTATGGGTACCTTGAGCTTCCCAGCCCGGGCAAGTAGTCGATCATCGTGATCTCGCGGGCTCAACGCGACAAAACCACCACCCGGGAAACCCAATACCACACAGGTTTGTTCCTCAAGTGCACTCAGAGGTCCGTCAAAGTACAGCCATGCATTCACGGGCTCCTTGTACGGTGACAGCTGCGGATGAGCGATCTGAATGGAACGAGGAGGGTAATCAGTGAACCGTGGTCGTCGAATTCTTGCCATTATCGACAGGTATGGAGTCGTTTCCTTGTTCCACGAAACGCGCAAATGCGCCAGTCAGAACTGATCGCACCCGGCGCACTTTCGCTTCAGCCTGCTCAAGCGCAAAGAGATAGTACATGCTGAAGACCAGGGACGCAATATCACAGCCATTTGGGCTTGATGCTTATGGCAGTCCAGAATCCTGCGTCTAGAGCCGTGGTGATCTGCGTGGCTTGGAAGAACCCAGGTGTATAGACGTTGACGAGGGGCTCGGGTCATTCGAGGTCAGTGATTGTTGCGAAGTTCCGGCAGAAGTATAGCCAGAGAAGCAGTGCAACAGCCACCTTCCAGACGGTCACCGTCCCCGTAGGATAGGATGAAAACTTGCTGATGAAGGAAGGTCCATGTTCGTTTCCCCTTGACACTGTTAGTACTGGATCTCGTTTCCAATAAAGGATGACATACTTGAGGAGATAAAGAAATCCAAACGAAATGACCACCAAGACCACCAAGACCTGAGCCCTGCGGAGCTTAGTCGACCGCCTTCCAAAAACGTGATCTATCATTTGTTCGTCAGTATATCAAGAAAATAGCAATGTATGTTGGAGAAACCGAGCATCTTCGAAATTTCCTTCATGAGGATTCTTTATCCGCAAAACGGCAGCAACCCAACAGGCACTAGTCTGGGTTATTATATATCCTTAAGGAGAACCCCCAGAATTCCAAACTGACAGCTCTATTTCCGAGACATCCTAACGGCCACCCAGCATTTCCCGCCAACCAAGACTCAAATATCCATTTCTCGGAACCGAATTCATTTCCCATAGAAACATAAACCAATGCAGGAAACAAACGTCCGGGGTGCAGCTGAAACACCACCTGGCGGATGAATAGGAGGCCAACGGCATTAAGAGGTGAAAGCAAACATAGTTTAAAACCGAGGCACTACTGCTTGCTACTAATGATTTCAGGTGTTGACATGATTCACGAGTTTTCGAGGTGCTGTAGGCGATTCGCTCGAAACGTGGTTCACACCGCCGGAAAGACCGAGGATATTGAGGTCTCCATGTGTAGACGATTGTCTGTGGGTGCGACGGGAGCATGCATAAACTGCTGCTGCTGTCAGGCAAGTGACATGTGGTGGGCAAGACGTATGAAAAAAAGTGGCGGGAGAAGTGAAATCGATTGTTTGGGAAGCTGAAGGCCGAGACAGACACCGGCAGCCCTAAGCTTAATTAGGAAGTCGATCCCTGCCAATTACAATAGGCAATGAAAGTCAGGATAACAATAAGAAACCTACTATATACTCCGTTCTCAATTCCTACCAAAACTAAACTACTACGTCCTTTGACAGTAATCCCTTCCATGCGCGACCTGCCAATCACAAAGCCACACCTCGAACACCATACCAATGAATCCGGCAATGCAAATACCTCCTGAGTCACTGACAGTAGTTGCTCCAAGGGAAAACTCGCGATCCTCCGGTGGAACCCGGTCACCAATTTCAGCAAAAGTATTGACATATACCAGACCACCAAGAAGGCCCTCCCAGAAGATGATCATGAAGACAAGGTACACGCTGGGAATGAAGTCGAACAGTGCGTGCAGAGTCAAGAGTACCAAGTTGACGACTTGGAGGATAGACGGGAAGTAGAGATTATGAATCCGAAAAAACGGTGTTGATGAGCGGGAAATGAAAACGCCAACCTGGTAGATAGCGTTGTAGGCCGGATAGAAGGCACGGAAGCGTGAAAATGGAGACTCTTTGAGCGGAAACAGCAGTGTTGGCGAGACACCTTGGTTGATAGTATATTCGGCAACGTAGACCAGTAGAAGCGGAAGCATACTAGAAATTGTCAATATTGAAAACCAGGGGAACAAAGGCCAAGAGAACAGTACTCACAATGGAAAGAAGAGTCCCTTTACACGTTGCAGGTTGGCCTTGATGCTCTGCCATCCCAATTTTCCACTATCTGCTGAATATATCGACGAACCAAGTAGTCCTTCACGCTCGTTCAGGATAGCATTCCGATCATCATCTCCAATGCGCTCCTCATCGATCTCATCCCCTCCGTTGACCGAGGCATAGCCAGTTCGCAATGGCACCATCTGCAACGGACCCCGCGGCAAAATCATAAAAAAGCTCATCAACATAACAGCCGGCAAACAAGCCGACGCTAGCAGCGTAGACTTAACACTCAACCCCAACGACGTCGTCGCAAGCGCATAAGCACCAGCACCCACCAACCCAGCAGCACCAGTCCCACTACCCCAAGAAGCCAAACTAAAGTGTCCATAGAAATGCGTCAAGCCGAGAAAACTCAATTCCCCACCTCCGCTAGACAAACTAGCCAAAACGATACCCGCTAGCTTGGTCGAGATCGATCCGCCCTCGGTATAGTCCGGCGTCAGCGCGACAAGCAGCATGCCTACTGCAGAGAGACCGACAAATATCACGATCCGCGTCGAATATGGAACCACGTGAATGAAGTATGGGGCGATAAGCTTCGTTCCGAACGAGGGGATGACATCTGCGAGTAGGACGACGCCTTTGGGGACGCCGGGGCCGACTAGATCCAGTGCGGCGGATAGGATGATCACATAGAGGACATTGTTTATTAGACCTGTGCAGGCAAACCAAAGGCAATATATCGGTTAGACGCTGTGATCTGAATTGAGATGTCTTGCGCTGAATGAGCGGTCAGTTCTTACCAAACAGCCAGAAAGCGATGCAAACGCGTGGGTCTGCGCCACTGAAGATGGCTTTGAAGCGCTCACGGAATCGAGCCCATGAACTAGATGGAGCGCCGGGGAGAGGTAACATGGATGCTTCCTCTGTGTCGGATGTTGGAGGCATGCCAATGCGGAGATGGATGATGTAGTCGTAAGTGAGAGAAGTACGCAAAGCTACAACTGGGAGAAAGGCGCTTGTTTATATAGGATCACTGGTCTAAGAAAAGAAGGAACAATGCGTCACGATCCACAGCGACACATCGTCTTATCACTGCTGAGCATCTCGAACAATTGGAGAGGAAGAGGACGAATGAATGCGGTTGTCGATAAGCGGCAGTTGGGCTCGTGACCACTGCTGACAGCTGACAGCTGATGCCTGGATGCCTGAAGAATAAATCACATGCTTTTGATCTACATAAATCCAGAATAATGCATAATATTTCATTATACATGCAATTACGATTTAAGAACCGCCTCAAAAGTCTCTCCCAGGATCTTCAATCCTTGCTTAATCTGCTCCTCCCCGATGTTCAGGGGAGGAACAAATCGCAAGCAGCCGTCACCAGCAGTAATGACAAGAAGCCCTCTCTCACGAGCAGCACCAATGATCTCACCTGCCTTGGCGCTGTACTCCTTGTTGAGCTGGAGACCCAAGATGAGACCCCGACCACGGATCTCCGAAATGACCTCGGGAAACTTGTTCTGCAGCTCCTGGAAACCCAGGACAAACTTGGCGGAGCTCACCTCGACAGCGTTCTGCGTCTCCGAGGATGCGAGGCGCTGGACGATGTGGTGTGCGACACGGCAGGCCAGCGGGTTACCACCGAAAGTGGTGCCGTGGTCACCGGCCTTGATGTGCTCGCCAACCGACTTACCCGAGATGATGGTTGCGCCAATGGGGACACCGTTACCAAGAGCCTTGGCGGAGGTGAGGATGTCGGGGTGCGCTGCCTGGCCAGAGGCAAGCGCCAAAGAAGGGTGGGCGTGAGCCCAGAGAGTGCCAGTTCGAGAAAGACCGCACTGAATTTCATCGAAAATCAAGACAGCACCAACCTCATCACAGCGCTTGCGCAAAGCAACCAGGAACTCGGGGGTAGCCATGTTGATACCACCCTCACCCTGGATAGGCTCCACAATCACACCACAGGTCTTCTCCGTAACAAGAGTCTGGATCTGCGCGACATCATTGTAGTTGCCGTACTTGAAGCCCGGGATCATAGGAGCGAAGGGAGTTTGGTACTTGGGGTTGGGGGTTGCGGACAGAGCGCCCATGGTACGGCCATGGAACGAGTTGTGGAAAGAAACGAGTTCGTGCTTCTCACCCGAGGGCTCAAGAGAACGGCCGACCTTGCGGGCGAATTTGATTGCAGCCTCGTTGGCTTCGGTTCCCGAGTTGGAGATGAACACCTGCGATGCGTCACGCATAGCACCCGAGTCGACAGTAGTTTGGATCAGGAGCTCGCTGAGGGCACCGGTCCAGTAGTTGTGGTACAAGTTCGACGCATGGATAAGGGTTTCGGCCTAGGTCATTCTTCCATAAGTAACGAGAAACAATGGTTTACGACAGTATAGAACGTAGACGCACCTGCTCAGCGATAACCTGCGAAATCTCCGGGTCGCAGTGACCAAGCGAGTTGACGGCAATACCGGCCGTCAGATCCAGATACCGTCTGTTCTCCATATCCCACAGATAGCATCCCTGTCCCTTCATCATCACGGGAAGCGGACGGACGTAGGTAGGCACCATGAAGGGAGCGCGTTGGTTAACCAAAGCCGCTGTCGCCGAATTGGCTGAGGGGTCGGCGTTGGGCAATGCATCCTGTAGATTCATCACCGTTAGTATTGTTCATAATATACAAATTTCCTTGGAAGGCGCTCACCTTGGCCTGTGTCGAAGCAAAACGGCGCTGAAGAGGTGACTCAATCGCAGGAACGAGCTTCCTAGCGAGAGGAACCCGTCGCGAAGCCAAACGCATAGCAGCCATTGTAACCGGACAACAATAGACGGACAAATAAAAGAGAAGAGATTGAAAAGAGAGAGCAAATCAAGAAAACAAAAAAAAAAAAAAAAAGCTCTTTAAAAAGAAACAGATCCCCCCAAAAAATACCAAGAAAGCCCGCGTGGGATACAATCAAAAATGACGGGTTGAGAAAAAGCCCGCGATATCGGGGCATCGACCGCTTATCCTTATCGGGATAACCGAGTCATCTTTCCCTCCCCATCTCCCGCCACTTCCACCACCACTCAGTTTCAACTTCATACATACCTAATTTCCTGGTTAAAAGAGCCGCGACCATGGCGCTATTCTTCACATCCCGCCGCGCTTTCAACCCCTTCATCGCATCGCGATCCTTCCTTACTCGCCCGCTATCTACCTCCCCGGTCCTCTCCGCCGACGAGCCATTCGCATTCAAGAGCGGCCCTGCACCTCCCAAACTTCCCAAGGAAGAGCAAGAAATCTTCGAAGACCTTCAGCGAAAGTCCACTGGCGCATTTAGCACCCCGCAAGTCAACCAATCGCCTGCTTCTGAGGCCCAGTCCCAGTCTCACCCTGATGCGCCCGTTGGCGTGAAGCCGGAATTCGAGGGCGAGAAGAACCCGAAGACGGGTGAGGTTGGAGGCCCGAAGAATGAGCCGTTGAGATGGGGTTCTGGTGGGGATTGGAGTTATGGGGGACGGGTTACGGACTTTTGAGTTAGCATCCACTGCTAGCTCTCCGGGCTGAGCTGATGCTCAACGGAGCCTGTTGCGATATTGTTTGGCATAACATGGCGTTGGTTATAATCGCATGATTTATTAGAGCGCAGCTTAGGGTGCTTGGTATTGTCACCTGAGCTGTGGTAAATGCAGGGAGGTCTTCTTGATGTATATACGCAAAATGAGACGTTGTATGATGATAGAGGATTAGCAGTGTATTGTGACGATAAGAATGAACAATAACATAGAATATGATTAATCGTACATACACGCTTGGTAAGGATAAGGTGCCAACCATCAACAGAAAACATTCGTTGGACACCATTCGAGATCATGGATAGAAATGACGAACTCAAAGATCAACGTTCCTCAATATTGTATGTGTAATCTCACTCTTAAAGCCGTGCAAACGTCGCCTTACCAGCCCGGCTCTCATTGAACCGCCCCAACTCTTCGCTAATCCACGATCCAATTTTTGACATTTCTTCCAGGTTGATACCGGTATGCATACCGAGACCATGAAGGGTATGAATAAGATCCTCCGTCGAAACATTGCCAGTCGCACCCTTAGAATAGGGACAACCTCCAAGACCACCGACACTGCTATCGAAGATCCGAATCCCATTCTCCAACCCAACAATCGTGTTCACCAATGCCTGACCATACGTATCATGGAAGTGAAGCGCAAGGTCGTTATTCGCAATTCCAGCTGCTTTCAGAGTGCGCAGGAGCTCAGCCGTACGAGGGGCGGTCCCCATCCCCGTGGTATCAGCAACAGACACCTCGTCGGCTCCCATCTCAAGAAGCGAAGCAGTGACATCGGCCACCTTGGTTGGCGACACATCGGGTCCTTCATATGGACAGCCCAGTGCGACAGAGACGTATCCACGGACTCTGATGTTCTTGTTCTTTGCAAGCGAAACGACAGGTCGGAAGCGCTCTAATGACTCGTCGATCGTGCAATTCGTATTTGTTTTGGAAAATGCTTCCGTGGCTGCCGTGAAGATGGAGACTTCTGTGGAGGTAGTAGATTTGGATGGTATGCCTGATGTATTTGCTTCCATGACTTTGATGAGGTTCTCAAGCCCCTTGACGTTGGGGACTAGGTAGTTGTATGCAATCGCGGTTTGCGACTCTGGCGGCGATTGAAGGAGTTGTTCACAGATCTCTGCCGTGCTAGCCATCTACACACATAGTTATCAGTTATACGCCATCATAAACCCCTCTCCTCACCCCTTCCCCTGTCCATGATGAATGGCTTCCTCAGTACATCGTACCTGTGGCACCCACTTCGCAGGCACAAAAGAACCAGCCTCAATGGTAGTCACACCCGTTCTCGCCAGCTTCCTAATAAGCTCCAACTTGGTCTCCATGGGTATCGTCTTCTTTTCGTTCTGCAATCCATCTCGCGGGCCTACTTCAACGATGCGAACATGGTCCGAGGTTAACCGCGGCTCTGTCGCATAGCGGCGTGAAGCTGGAGCTTGAGGAAGAGCTCGGAGGGGGGTGAATGGTCTCAATCGGGGACGGAGTAGCATCTTGTTTAGAAATAAAGGAGTAAGAGCACACGAAGAGGAAAATAAAGACTGTCTGAGACAGCACCCGCCTCTATAGGTTGATCTACTCTGATGTCAAGCCGAGAAAATGCGGGGGAGCGATAAAGGCACATGACTGCTGAGTCAGCGGGTCAAAATTCTTATCATCCCACCTAAATTTTTATCGAAGCACAGAGAGCGATAGATAGCAACTGAAGTCGTTCATACAATACAGAAATTCAAAATGAGCGATTCACCAGCCCCAGAGACAAACAACCCCAACCTGCGCCAACCCAAGAAGCGCTTCGTCGGAAGACGAACCGCAGAAGCGCAGGCGCAACAGAATGGATCCCAAGCCGATGTCGAAACCACCACCGTTCAAAAGGGTGAGCATCACCACACCCCATAACTATACCAGCATTCCTGTCTAACAGTGCCATGCTAGCGACACCCCGCCGAACACCAAGAACCCTAAACCAAGTCCCCCCCGAAATCCTCAACGACCCCGACATCAACGCCGCAATCACCCTCCTCCCAAAAAACTACTCCTTCGAAATCCACAAAACAATCCACCGCATTCGCACCCTCGGCGCAAAGCGCATCGCCCTCCAGTTCCCAGAAGGCCTCCTCATCTTCGCCACAACCATCTCCGACATCCTCACACAGTTCTGTCCCGGTACGGAAACATTGATCATGGGCGACGTGACCTACGGCGCATGCTGTATCGACGACTACACCGCGCGGGCCCTGGGTTGCGATTTACTGGTGCACTACGCACACTCCTGCTTGATCCCCGTGGACGTTACCAAGATCAAAACGCTATACATCTTCGTTGACATCTCCATCGACACATCGCACCTCCTCGCAACCCTAGAACGCAACTTCCAAGCCCCCAAGACAATCGCAACAGTAGGAACCATCCAATTCAACGCAACCCTGCACGGCCTAAAACCCGTCCTCGAGCGCGCGGGCTACAAGGTCATTATCCCGCAGATCACGCCGCTCTCGAAGGGTGAGATTCTAGGGTGTACGAGTCCGACGCTGTCGAAGGATGAGATTGATCTACTGCTGTATTTGGGCGATGGAAGGTTCCATCTTGAGTCTGCGATGATTCATAATCCGGCTATTCCAGCGTATCGGTATGATCCGTATTCGCGGACTCTTTCGCGAGAGACGTACTACCATGATGAAATGCATACATTGCGGCGGGACGCTATTGGATCCGCCAAATCCGCAAAGAAATGGGGCATCATCCTCGGTGCCTTAGGACGACAGGGAAACCCTAATACTATGGCCATGATCGAAAACCATCTCAACGAGCGCGGAATCCCCTTCGTCAACTTGTTGCTCAGTGAGATTTTCCCCGGGAAACTCGCGTCGATGCCGGATGTCGAGTGTTGGGTGCAGATTGCTTGTCCGCGGTTGAGTATTGATTGGGGGTATGCGTTTCCGAAACCGTTGCTTACGCCGTATGAGGCGTTGGTTGCGTTGGAGGTGAGGGAGAGTTGGGATAAGGCGAATAATGGGATCTATCCGATGGACTTTTATGCGAAGGATGGGTTGGGGAGGACGAGGCCGGAGCAGGCGGTTCGGGCTGCTTGATGGGACTGATGTATTACGAATAAAAATATGTGTCATGTCGTTATGTTTTTAAGACATAATGGGAACAGGAGTTGGTTGGTCTTCAATGTTTGTCTGCATAGTACAACAGTGAATAGACAATATTACTACATAAGATCTTAACTCGTCACAAGAAGCCCAACATGGTTATGGTTCCTTCGCATCATCCACACCATCCGCATTGTTGGAATCACTCGCTCTGCGAAGCGAAAGGATGCTCTTGCTGGCCAGTTCATCCGCGGTCCGTTCTGCTGCCCGCCATCGGGTGACGGCCTGCTCAACATCTTCAAACATCTCCACGGTATCTTTAATAATGCCTCCTTCATCTGCTTCGGGAACCTGGGTGCTTTCTCTAGATCCACTTTCGCTAATCATGGGAAAACCCGGACCAAACCCGCGTTCAGGGACCGGGTTGAACATGATGGCGTTCGCGAACATGCGGATTAACTCCTTTTCAAGCTGGGCCGAATTGACCACCGCCTTTGGAGGGATGACATCTTCTGTCTTGGGCAACATGAGCACTGCATTCTTCGAAGGCGTCCCCGACGGGGCTGGCGATTCTCCATCCGCGGCGGGCGTACTGGCAGCTTCTGTGGCAGCGGTTACGGCCTTGCTTCCCTGGTGGATCAAGGACTTGATTGATTTTAGGTCCTGCGGCCGGTATATGAGATCTCGATAGCCTGGCGCATCTCGTTCCGTCAACGGCTTGGTGAAGATTGAGGCGTGCTTGTGCATCGTAACATCGTTCATGATGGGCGCTCCGGTTCGTGGAAAGTTGCGTGCGCTCAAGACGTACTGGCCAGCCTGTGACGAGTCCAGGCGACTAATTTCGGCATGGAAACTCTCCGGCTCTCCTGGCTCACTTGTATCGCGCTTGCGTTTCGGGCGACCTTTTCCTGCACGCTCATCTTGAGACTTCCGTCCAGCAGTACCACGCGGCTCAGCCTCAACAGCATCTGGCACACCTGCTGGGGTGCTGGGCATCTCATGCTTGACCTTGACCTGTGATACAGATCTTGAACGCCCCCGACTCCTTGACGACGGTGTGCTCTCATCACGCCTCTTTCGGCCAGACAGTGTGAACCTTTCTGTCTTGGTTGCCTTCTTGTCTTCTGCAGGCCGCGTTCTCCGGCGGTGTGCTGGTTCCGAAAACTCGGGTGACGGGGCCCTTTCACTGATTGGACTCACATCCTCTGGTCGCGGCCGGTCAGGCGACCCAGGAGACTGTGGGATGCTCAAACGAGGAGGTCTCTTCCAGGGCGTGGCGGAGCCAGATGTATCGATTGATAGCCGGTGTTGGTGGAAACTGCGCGAGTCTGAAAACGAGGCAGCGCGGGGTGTCTCGAAACCACCAAGGGGGCCAGTAAGAGGTGTCTGAACTTGGGTACGAGGTCCGGGAGTTGTCGGTAATGCTGGTGAAAAGATTCGTGGATATGGTTTCCCAGGTTCGGTCTGTGGTATTTGCTGGAGGGGTGTTGGAACTGGTCTTCTAGCGGCATTCGTGTTCGAAAATTGAGGAGTTCCATGGGGAGGAAAGGGAGCTTGCGGTGTATGAGGAGTAGGCGCATTCAACGGCCATTGTTGGAAGCCAGATGCGGGTTGAGGGGGGAGTTGGGGAGGAGCTCTGGCGTGTGTAGCAGTAGGGGTACCCTGTTGAGCGGTTCTTTGCGGAGTTGGGGTAGGAACAGAGGGGGTTGCGAAAGTGGCGCCTGGCACATTTGAGCCATTGGGACCCTGCACGGCTGGTGCCGCAGGCAGGGATGGACTGGTGTTGGCCCCTGGGGGGATATGTGGTGTGGGAGGTAATTGATTCGAAGGATTGCGAGGTGCAACAGCTGGCGGTTGAGGTGGCACAGGTGGTTTCCCGTTGATATGCGGTGGAGGTGGATGACCCGTCTGCGTATGCGGAACAGGCTGCGGTGGCCGCGGTGGTTGCTGCAACTGTGGTGCCCGATCCGATAAAGGTTGGCCTTGTTGGGGCTGTTGTACAGATGGTCGCTGCGCGGTAGACGGTTCCTGGGCCGATGGAGGTCGTTGGGGGATGTTCGGTTGCCTGGGCTGTGGTGGTAATTGAGGTGGTTGCTGTTGTTCGATACGAGTAGTCGGAATTGGCCCTGGAACTTCCACGACCGGTCGTTGGACTTGTTTCTCCTCCTCTTTGACATCCACATCCATCGGCTCCGGACCAACTGCGGGCACTTCGGCCTGAGGCGGCTGAACAGGGACCGGTGGAGGCTGCTGTTCCTCCCTGTGTATCCGCTCAATATCATCTCTGATCTCTCGATAGCGCTTCTCCTCCTGCCTGATCTCCCTTGTAACGAGCTCCTTGTACATGGCGTAGAGGTGTGCGACTAGTTCGGGGACTATGCGGGAATGGCGTGCGACGCCATCTACCAAACCGTCGGGTCGAGGACTGGAGATCTTGCGCTTTTTGGGGTTGGTGGAGGAGTCGGTAGCGTGACCATTTGGCCCGGTCGCAGCGGTCTCCAGGCCATCCCGCATCAAGGTCGTATAGAGGTCCTCGAGAGCCTCCGGAGATAAACGGTCGGCATCGTAAGCGACATTCTGGCGAACGAAAGAGTTATTGCGGAGAAGGTCGGAGATGGAGACGAAATTGGAAGGACGCGAATCGGTGGAAGCGAGGGACTGGAAGAAGAGGAGCGATTCAAAGGGCGTATACGCCGACAGAGGAGGCATCCCCCATTGCCCGCCCGGTCGGCCACTGGGGGAGGAGAGCTTGGGGATGGGGGCCACGGTGAGAATTTGGTTATATCAAAAAGGGAAATTTGGATGTTTCAAAATATGGAGATGCAAAAAAAAGACAAATTAATGGGCGATGGAAATTAAGGCCAAAAAAAAAAAAGTTGGAGATCCTCTAAAGGCGCAAAGTGGTTGACATAACCAGAGAGACCAACTACGCAGAAGCAGGTCTGGAAAGACGGAGAAATGGCCAAAAAGACGCGTTGAAAAGGGTCAAATAAAACGGTATTGAGGGAGAGAAGGAGAAATCGAGAAAAGAAAGCGCTGGCAGGACGCAAGTGATGGCAACAACGCGATTAATGGGGGAAGCAGCGATGGGGATCTCTCATTCGCCTTGCTGGTCTCTCCCCGAAAGAATCCGCAGAAAATGAGAACGTCACGTGATGGCGTTTCTGGTAACGGTAATACATACGCTGTAAGTTACAGGATGTTGCACAGCAGATGACGCGTGCCACGTGACTGTAGATCATGGTTGCTGGGGCATTCACTAGAGATACATATGAAGGATTGGAAGGAGTATGAGTATGAGTACAGAGTATGAGTATTAGAGAGGAATCGGTAAATGCACATGAATGTGAGGGCACTACTGTATTGGAACCTCCCAAACTATGAACTATTGTCCCAGTGTGGAAGGGCCCACCGGGAGAGCATTGCAATCACACTGGGGTCAGGTACCACCATGTACCAGTCCCTCTACTCCGGAGTACATCGGACACAGCATATGCCAGTCTGTCGTGGGCTTTACGGCAATGCAATGCGATGCTAGATGGGATATTCTCCGGCGATGCACTGGTCAGTTCATTCACGACACGGCGATTGTACTCTGTGTATACATACTTGTACTTGTATGTACTTGGATGCTCGATCATGTCGGTCCCTGAACCCCACGGCGTCAGGGGTAGAATCGCATTCGCTCCCCCTTTCCACCCTCATTTTTGCTTTCTTTCGCTGTCTTGTTTTGGATAAACGAATTATTGCCTCGGGATCTGGCGAATCGGGTCTGATACTACACTTGAAACGATATAACGGTCGATATAACACCAGGTGTATACTTCGGGGGTATACTATAGTACTATAGAATACTCTGTAGACGCCCTCCAGACTACTGGACTCTGTATACAATGAATCAAAAGAATAATCTCCTTGCAGCGGGGATCTGCTAATAATAATAAGAACCATATTAAAATAATCAAAGATAGAGGGGACTATAGATTGGGCTAATGAACCCAACTCCTATACTGGACTATTTTGTACAGCTGTTGACATTTTGCCTCTCATTATTTCGCTCATTTCGGGTCTTTCTTCACTTTCTTTTCTCAGACAAAGGCCGATATCAAACAAACCCCTGGCTCCTGCTCTGTCTCTGTTCTTTGCTGCTGCTGGTGCTCCTTTCTGTCTCCGATCGGAGCTATCGTCTCTCCGTCTGTCCATCCAACAACGCCAACTTCGGTCTTTCTTTCCTCAATTTTCCTCTTTTTTATTCCTCTTCTCGAATTCTTTCCTTGCTTTATTCTATTCAACTTCCTCTCGGACAATCATCAGTTCGACAATTAACTAACAATCTCGCATATTGTGATTCACTCCGTTGACCTCCCTGGCCGCCTCCCCTTTTTGTTTACCCCTCAGCAGGCGCAACAACGACTTCTCCGTCAACTCTTCTCCAATTTCCTCGTCCTCGATCAACCACGCTTCAACTACTTCTTCCCGCGAACAAAGCACAAACCACAAACCAAAACCACACAGAAATCCAGCAAAATGTCGGAAGCAGATCAAGAGTGGAAGCCCAGCGGCCGTCCTACATCGTTCGTCTTCCCTTCCCCATCTCCCCGATCGTTCAGGAACAAGCGCAACTAACCAAAGGCATGGTAGGACCATGGCCCAGGCCTTCTCAGCATCCCTCGACAGTGCCTTCTCGCTGGATTCCGATGTCTCTCACCTTTCGCAGACCATCGACCAAAAGTAAGTCGTTCGCAAAGTGGTTTTTCGTATAAACGATGGATGGCTGGCTAACATGGTGCTTTCCCTCCCCCGTCTAGGAGACAGCAGATGATGATCCAGAACCGCGAATTGGAGGAATTGCAGCAGAGAATCCGGGAAGCCGAAGAGCGATTAAAAGCTCGCGAATCCGGTGCTGTGGAAGGCAGCTCGAAGAACACCGGACAGCGTGATGGTGAATCTCGTTCCGCAGGTGAGATCCATTCCGTTTACACATCCCAGAATGGGAGGAAACAGGCTTTTAACACTATCTAGGAAACCCCTTTTCAGCCTCTCGCCGATTATTCGGCAGAGACGAGCAACGAGGCCCCCAGGGTACTACTACTAATTCTTCATGATTACGAGTCTGGCTGGTTGGTTGGCAGCCCGTGTATGCATATAGAAAAACGGTTACGCTTGGGAATGGGGATTTCGACAGGATGAGACGTCTTTTTATCTTCTTTTTTACCACCACTTATCAAGACTGCCAACCATCACCATGACGAGATAAAACATCACCGCCGTTATCAACATATGTTTTTATTACCTTTATTATCACATACCAGGGCGGACGCGGATATGGTTTGGAGCAATCGGTTTTGTTGGTTTGATTACTTTTTTTCTGCTTTTTTACTTTTTCTTCCCCGTTATTGTCATGCTGTGTCGCGTCGATCGTGCTCCAGATGGTCTCGGGTCCTTTTCTTCCTTCCTTTCTTTTCTTTTCTTTTATTTTTCTTTCTTTTTTTTTTTTTTTTTTTTTTTTTTTGTTTTACCATTGTGATCTATGCTCAACCACCGCTGCGGGTTTTTCGGTGACTGCGAGGCAATTGTGTGTTTGAAGTCATCGCGCGGCGATTCTACTGGACCGAAACCCATCCTTGGTTGTGGAGTGTAATAAATAATTTGTCATAGCATTATCAGCGTCATCGTTTGCAATACTTGATTGGATTTAATAGGGTTCATTATTAGATTGAATGCATGCCCTTGAGTATTGAAGATACAATATTCGAATTACTTGAACATCTTATGCCTGAATCTCAGCCTCTGCAAATTGCTTTTTACTGCTCGTCTGCAAACAGCTTGCGAAATATTTCAGACTATATGAGGGATGAGACGAATAGACCGTCGACTGCGTGGAGTTGAATGGGCTTGCTCCATCGGTTCCTGGAGCGAAAGACGCCAACTCGAGGATGCGGTGACATTTCACTTCCAAATCTGACAACAGGAGTAAACACTGCGGGATCCAGAAAGTTGCAATAAGCTCCCATCCGCCATGGATGTAAGCAATTCTCTTCTGGACGATATCTCTCCAGCATCGCAGATGAATTAGCAATGCTCACCACTGGACGACTAGGCCAGCGGGCATAAGACGATAAATTAAAAATATAGAGGAGCCCCGTTAACTTCTCCAATGGGTCTAAGAACGTGTTTGCTCACGAACACTCTACCGAGCACGGCTAGTAATGTTCGTTGGAGCGTTCGTCAATCAATTTAAGATCATTAAGAGATCGTAGGGTCTGATAACGACTGCGTGGGATGTTTTGATTCCTGCCGTTCAGGCTTGCTACTGGCATGTTATCCTTGGCCCAGGCAACAGACAGGCAATCCCTGGCCATAACCGAAAGTGAGAGCCCTGACGTGCCGGTAGCGTGTCGAGGTTATTTTGGCCGATATATCTTGCCATCAATAGAGTATTCAATGGAAATATCCATTAATATTATTGCGCATGCACCGCAGACGAAGGCAGGTTTCTTCCATATCTTTCTCGCGAGTCGCGACTTGCAATTTCACGAGACAGGAGCTCGAAGTAGACAGGACTCGAGTCTCGAGTTTTATCAGAAGCGCCCCTATTCGACTGCTTTGTACAAAGGAATCCCTTTGGTAATCGCTAGCGTAGGTACTCCGTAGTTGATGTCTTTAGATCATCACGACTCGAAGATCTCGCTATTGCGGCTTCTCCAACCATGAAGACACAACCCCAAGGTATTCGGAGACTATGTGTGCGGCTTTGACGGTAATTTTGGCATACCCGTTGGTTCCTTTGGTAGGTTTGGACGTAAAACCACACCTAAGGATGCACTAGACACGGTTGTCGTAGCAGAGTTGCGTATGACAAGACATACCATCTCGAGCATCTCTTCACTCTTAAAGCCGAGCTTCTCAAGCTATGATTTATTCCCATCATATGCGTGATAGATTCGTGATGGCGCATTGGCGAGTAAGTCTGGGCATCCTCTGAGTCCAACGCAGCCATATTGGAGGGGTTTTTGGCGGACTCGTTATGGTACGCATTGTGCTTGGTGGATTGTTACAATTGCCCCTGTAATATGCCCGATTGCCCCCATAGCATACAGGTTCCGGATCCTGGTGCTTTTTTCACCACTTCATAGGGTGCGTTCATTCAGAATATCATACTGTACTAAAACGTTCTGAAGCAGAGCAGCATGGACGGTTGCTGACGCTTTCCCTAATGCTGTATCTTCTTGGCAGAAGATGTCATATGTTGCGACTATACAATATGGGTCGAAGAATATATCGACGTTACCACTGTGGCGGCGACCAGTGGCCAGGGCTTTGGATTATCCTGCCATATGCTCGTTGCCGTATTATGTACCGTAAGAGGTGATGCTGTAAAAGACTCGAGCAAGCACCGAATGTTATGAATGTTCGCGGGAGTCGTTTTCTCTGAATTATATCTTGCTTTTTTCGTCTAGCAAGGCCCTGATTCAGGCCTTCGTATCCATTGCTGCGCCCTATTTCCCAGATTCGTGAACATCAAGAACTTCCTGGGTCGCCATACGTTATTCCAGGACCGCAAGGTGATTCGACGCGGCAAATACTTGGTATACGTATTTCAATCATAAAAAGGATCATCTTCGCCATTGATAACGATCTTGGGATGTTTGCAGCAGGGAATTGACAGACGCCGAAAAAGGTCGATTTCAACCGAATCATTCCCCTGAGATGCAACACCTGCTTTCTTGTAGCCGCGTGCGGCGTTCTGATACCTCACCATGATGATACATTAACACAAAGGAATTGGCCACCTTAGGTTTTCGGAATATTGCAGCGAGCCGTTTATCTGCAGTAAGAACTGCTTTGTAGCATAGGCCCCCCTTCTCCAACGCGTAGGTCTTTTCGAGGCAATATTGTTAGTAATTTAAGAACCACCTTGTTGGTGTATATTGGTAGTACTCCGGTAAAACACCTGGGAATCGAGGCTTCTCGGCAATGCAGGTTTGAATATCTTTCATTTGTTGAGGACAGGTTATCTCTGGACCAAGACCCATGGTTGACCCTATAAGGGGCAAATAATCGAGGCGAAGTGGGGGCATTATGTTGAACGGTAGGTCTTCGGAAAGGTCAAGGTACCAGTGACACTTGACTTCACTTCCCAAACAAGCTCCACTCCGCTGTACTGGGATAATGAACCCTTGCAATGTGTGAAGAACAGATCCCTCCGCTTCTGTTCTTTTTAGAGATTCCAAGACCCTGGGTATATATTGTAAGACCAGCCAAGAAAACGAGCAGTCCCTGAGCATAACCGAAAGTAGGATAGCCTGAGTGGCTATTCCAGAGACACATTAGCCACGGATGTGGTGGGGTTCGGATGCTCAGTCGAGCTTGTATGCGCGACGGCACATTGAATGAGAGTGAATCTGAATACAATCTCCTGTCTGATCGAGTATGCCGTATGATCCATTCTGCTTGCCTGGACAACGCCATGATGCATATGGGACATTCGCCAGTCAGACCTGCTCCACTCATCCACGACTGGGGGATTTTCGAGGGAAATATGCTACCTGGAGGCCTGGTAGCGGATGTGGAACCATTAAACCACAATGTAAATGTTTAGGACGGTGGTCGTCGACGAAGGGGCAGAAACCAACGAGCCCGTGAAATGTCCAACCATCGGGTCAGGGGATTGCGAGTATGGGGGCATCAAGCCTTTGCCTATATTCACTGGCGTGTACGCGTATTGTGAGAACGAAAAGATTTTGCATTCACAGGATTTAGTTGAAATGCCCCAGTGATGCGTCGCCTGTAGTAGACACCGCGAACTTAGATTCGATCGCTGCAACATATTAAAAATGGCCATCAGCGTGTATTAAAGTAAAACCGCATGGACAGTTGCTGACTCCTCGCTTATTGGGTATTGTATATCAGCAAAGCTCCCATCAACCACTGACCATGACATACAAATGCGCATGAAGGGGCTAGGGTCACATACGCAGCAATCTTCGTTTCTTGTAGGTATTCCAAATTGGGCTGTGTGTTCTTATCATCATCTGCCAGTTCACTTTTAGAGCCTCACATGTCTCAGTCGGCGGACGGTCACCAAATTCAATATTGGCGGGGTATAGGATCGAAACAAGCTTCGGCTCATCCCAACAATTGTCATATAGCTCCCAGTGCTCACTCGACAAGTTGCTTGGTGGAATCTGTCCGGATTGCATGTTTCCTGCGGCCTTCGCTAGGGTATGTCCGATTCTGGGTAACGGATCAAACATGTCGCTACCTTGTCCCAAGTCTGGTAGTATCTCGGCCGCACTGAAAAATCCATGGTTTGTAACTGTCAAGTGCCGGGGTGCTCATACTTGCCGTCAATGTAGCCAGATTTACTTAGCCAGCAGGGGCATTAGCACAGGGGATTGATCAGAGAAACTTCCATAAGCTAGTATCTTTCGGAACTGTTCCATGGAGCCATTGAGGAGCACGGATGTAATCGGTGTCATGTTTCATAACCCGCAGAATCTCTAAGGGAGACCTGTAACGGTCTCTGATATGATTCGTCCCAATCGAATGTAAATCCGGAGATGGCGAATACGCCCGTCCAATTCTAGGCCAAAGCTCGAATCAGTGTAACAGACGGCTTTTCTGTGGTTTCCCACGACACTATCGAAAAATCATTTAAACGAGATCTCGCAGTCGAAGGAGCAGTTTTCGAAAAGTGTCGTGCACCATGAACACCGGCGCAATGTCAAATGGGTCCATGTTGAGTGGACTCCATGGTGCCCGCAGTCCGAATCTTCAGAATAAGAGTCATGAATCGCAATTTAATTGGCACGAGGGTCCCTAGCCCCAAGATTCACTCCAGGGTGCTTCTCAATGTGTCATAGCAACACTTCCAACAGGATTCTGTTACTCGTTATCTGCTAAATGCTTGAGATCTTCGCTCTCACTTTGGATAAAGCAGCATGGGTCAAGGCAAGCTTGAAGGCGTCAGGATGCCGGAAACCTCTGGCATTTAACAGGCATTCCGAACTCTTAAGAGGCTGAAAAATGGAAAACACATTTGGTGTTTTTGACCACGCCCACCTGTTTAGATGACGAACTGAGAAGTGTTCAAAAATGTGGAATCGATTGGGAAAGCAATTATCATAAACTGCAGGGAAGGTATCACTATACCATCATACCCCCAATAAAAACGAAGTCGACTTACCACAGAGCTGTAGTTAGTTACGGCCGCCGTAAATTCAGCATCTGGAACAGTAATAGTCATCGTGTTCCATCCCGATTTGGAATGGACTAAATAGGAGTTCTTTCTCAGGCAGAGATATCCTGGGGGTCTTCTGTCTCAGCACTAGAGACTGCTTTCCCTGAATGTGGCTTATGGGGAACTGTGTTATTTGCTTTGCTGTATGGCATGTAACACTGGATGCGGGGAAGATGTAAGATGTAGGAAGAAAGTCCGGGAAAGAAATCGGAATATACTGTTAAGCTCGGTGCAGTCGAGAGGTACATTCACTGCTTTCTCAGCTTCTTGAGAGTATTATATGTAGAGCTGATATATCCCGGGTCCTGGTAACACGAACAGAAAATCCATTTAGAAGTAATCTATATCCATCATTCAATAGCACCCTGACAGCTCAAGGCGCCGGCTTAATTTGATAAAGAATAAGTCGGTACATAAAATCTAATTTACACAGCATCCGTGAGAGCCTTGTTGAGCTTGGAGACCTTGGCGGAAACGCTGAGGTCGATGGTACGGTCGCCAACCTCGACGATGATACCGCCAATGAGGTCAGGGTTGACCTGCGGGGGTTAGATTGACTTGCAAATATACAGGGGTTGAAAGGACATACGCTGGTGACAACCTTGAGCTTCTTGCCCTGGCTGTACTCAGACTTGGTGACGGCCTTCTCCAGACGAGAGATGGTCTTGTTGTCGAGGTCCTACATTCATTAGCTTCTCCTCAACCTCACAAACTGCACGTAAAAGACATACCTGAGCACTGGTAATGTTCAACTCAAGCTCACCACGGTACGCACCCATAAGGGTACCGAACTTCTCGCAAACACCCTCAAGAGTACCCAACCGGTTGTTCTCGGCAAGAGTGCTGAGGAAGTTCTTCAGGATGTCGCCCTTGTCAGCGCCGCCGGCGAGCTTCTGCAGCTCGTTAACGACCTCCTGCTTGTCGGCGGTCGTGAGGGTCGGGGCGCCGATGATGGTGGTGAGCTTGCGGTCGTTCTTGAGGGTCTGGCCGAGAGAGGCGAGGGCCTTGGCGACCTGGTCGAGGGCGGAGGACTTGGCGGAGGCAGTGTACTGTTTACCAATTGTGTTAGCGGTTGGGGTTGTTTTTGGGTGGTTTTTTTGTTGATGCGATTGGATTTTCCGATTTTTTAAAGGTCGGATCAACGGAGAGCTGCAATTGCAGTCATAGAGCTCAGGTATATCGAGGACTGGGATGCAGAGATAAAAGGAATCGTACCAAAGCAGTGGCATAGGTACCGTCAACACCGAAGAGGGCCACGGGGGGCCTGACTTCCTGGGCCGGGGTAGCGTAGGACCTCAGGCCGTTGACGGCGGCAGTGCGAGGGACGGAGAACTGCTGGGCCGTGGCACGCAGGCCAGCGCGGGCAAATCGAGCGGGGATCATGATGATGGCCGAGTGAATTGTACCGAACGAAACGAGCCTCGAGGGGGAGGGAGCGAAGAGAAAGACCGAATGGGAAGAGGCGAGGTCGGAGGGGAAGAGATGCAATGGCGCGGCGGTGATGAAGCGACGTCCAACTTCTCCCGATCCGGTCACGTGAGTTCCCGCACACGCCGATTCGGTTAGTTTAGAGCATCACTTGCACTAGTTACAACTTGCACTTTGCTACAACTTGTGGCACAATGGCATGTCATTCGCTAAGTCTCATTTCTAACATGTGACAGAGGATATTAAAGAAGTAATAAAAAGCCAAACACCTCAACGCCAATACATTATACGGAAAAGATATGTGTCAATCACTCCGCAGCATACTCTCGACCAAATCACCCAATGGACCCCAGAAATCCTTCCCACTCGCCAACCGATGCTCGTCAATGAAGAGAACGTAATGCTTGAAGCTCGTGTTCAAATGTGGTTCAAGACCCAGGTGGACGACAACGGGGTAGTGGTGGCAGTAAATGTGCGCGTACACTCGGTACAGGCGCTTGAAGATCTGACGAAGTAAACTGGAGAATGATCTGGGAAATGGGACACCTGCGCGAAGATGCGTTAGCCGAATTACGTGCATTAGACCTGTATACGGGTATCGTACCGATCCTGCTGGGAAACATCTGTTCGTTGTCGATATTGCTCTGCACCCAACTCATCAAGTGCTCAATGTAAGCCGGCGCGGACATCTTGGTTGGTCGTCTGTAATGTTCCGAATCTTGCCAGAGGTACTCGAACCTGTTTTCGTTAGCTCGCGACAAACAGTAGTCAAAGCTGTCGGGACCTACTCGTCGGTAGCCTTCATCTCCGGACACGAAGACGGCGAGCAAAACTCAGTAATCGATCCATAGAGGAGGTTAATCTGATTGTAAAAGTCGACCACTATACCAACTGTCTGTTAGCAAGATCCCGAAAAGAAGGTTCGAACTGCCCACGCACCATTGACCGCAAGCCACTCATTCAAATCCTCCCCCTCGGGCAACCGAACAGCCTTCCTCAAACTCCCACTCCCAAGCGTCGCCTCGGCAAACTGTCTCAACTGGTAACTGCTGGTGCCCTTTGCGGCCGACCGCGGCTTGAAGGGGGCTCTCGTCCGAGCATTGCTGGGAGGTGTCAGTCCACACGAATCCTGTTTGAGCGCGCGCAGTGCCGGGGGGAGATACGAGGGTGGTTCTGCAAAGGGGGCATGAGAGGTACGGATAGTACCAGCCTCGGAGCGAATAGATGGGGTGAGGGTGAGGGGTGGGATGATAGAGGCAGAAGCAACAGACGAAGAAGGCGGGGAGATGGCAATGGGAGGGACGGGGACAGACATGGTGGTGATGAGTGATGCCATAGCTTCTGTTCTCTTTTGTTTCTTTCTTCACTATCTTCCTGCCGGTATTTTTTCCTCTGCAGTATGTAATCGGCCGTGGCCGTGAAGGGGTCTGGAATGACGTTGGTTCGTGATGGCTCTCGATGATTCGTTATCGAAAACAATGACGACTCAGGAACGGAATGTAGGGACTCGGTTTATTCAAAGCTGGTTCGTTGAATCGTGCGCGACAGTGGGTTCTGTGCCTACATTCCGGAATTCAAACAATCGTCAGTTCAGTTCAGTTGAGTTGGGGACGGGCAGGATAAGAGAATGTTGTGGAAGGGGGGAGTTGCGGCAGTAGCAAGAATGAGAAGGAGCAATAAGCAGGAGCGTGTTATGTATGTCTTACCGCGCAGACAGAAAAAATAACGGCAAGCTAGCGACCGTTGATATGCAGAACAGACCAACCGATAGATAGGGAAAGGATGTAATAGGATGATGGCAAATGAGGATCCAGCTGTCAAGCGTCGCTTTCTTTCTCCGCGATCGCAAACCCGCCGGCTTTCCAACCATGGATCTGCCATGAACTGCCCGCGATCGCCGTTGCCGTGACAACGAGCATTGTAAAACTACAGGTACAAGTATAAAATAGTAGAAGATGAATAGAATGAGAATTTTGATTGCAATCATATAATACATTTCTTCCTGAGAAGACGGGATATCAACATAAACTTACCTACAAGAAAAAGATTTAACGCCTCGCAACATAAACCAAACCCCCAACTGCTACCATAAATGAAAAAGAAATGGCTATATAGAGTATCCCTCGTTCTCCTCAGGCAGTCTCTCCCGAACCGTCTCGCCATAGACAGTGAGAGGAATGGCAATCTCAAAAGACTCACATCCGAGATTCTCCAGAGCTGACACGACCTGTCCCCGATCATCTTGGTGGATAGCCTCGAGTAAACCGGCACCAGAGGGTTGTTCGGTATCAGTATCACCGTGCATGTTGGGCGTCACAAATTCAAACCGTAGTTCCCAGACATGGTTCACTCCGCTCGTCAGAATAGTTGGAGTGGCCGCGATGGGAACGGCTGGAGTAAAAACTACTCGCGTAGCATACAGGGTGTTCTCGAAGAAGGACGCATGGATACGTCGTGTGGTGCGATGAATACTCGCATTCGACCGTACTGCTAATTCCTCGGACACCTTCTCTGACGTCTCCAAGGATGCACAGAGAGCGTAGCATGGAAGTGCCGCATCTGAAAATTCGACCGTAGCGATGATGGCTTCTCCCAATCGATGCGCTGGGCGATTCAGGATCACCACCGCGATCCGACGACCGTTGCGAGCAATCTCGAAGCGGTTGGGACTGTGCGAAGACTGAGATGCTTGGTTGCTCCGTAAGATCGCTAGGTCGATTGCATCTTTGCAAGACAGCGTCGTGGTCGATATATTGTGCATTTCCCGTCTCTCAGCTGGCGTGTCAGGAGGCTGTAATGAGTCTTGTCGTGACCGTTGCTCTAAGATCTCGTCCACGTAGGATAGAAATTCTGGGGCCGATGTCCATGTCGGCCCGCTCATGCTCTTCTGCTGTTTCCATGCCGGATATGGACTGGATCCTATCTTTTGTACCCGGGCCTCGTCACGGAGGAGCACGTATGGGGACATCAAATTGTGACCAAGGATTCGTCCTTGGCCTGAATTAAATAATCAGCACAAGGTAGTCAAAAAAAATTAGGATGCCAGTATTCTTACCGTTGACACCACTGAATACCCGGAAGGGTACGTTGATTCGATTAACGCGCTGGGGTTCGTTCGATTTCGACCCACTGGGTCTCTGGGTGCCGATAACCAGATTATAAGAGATTTTGATGGCCTTTCCCTTATGACTCGCAGGAAGGCCACTGGGCAAAGTGAAAGAGAAAGAATATGATTGTTCTTGACCAGGCGCAAGGCGAAGATCCACGAACAGGAGCGACTGAGACGTGGACAGCAATGGGATCGACTTCGACGAGGATACACCCCGCATCTCTCGCAAACCATCGAGGTCGTTGTTGGAAAGGAGTCCGCTTAGAGACTCCTCGATATTATTCCACCGCAAGGCGCCCCAGAAACCGCCGCCTTTTCGGCTTTTGTCACCGCGGGCAGCCCCGGGACCCGGTGCCCCAGTGCCACTGCCCTGCCCACCAACGACACCTTTCCGTTTTACCTCTTCGAAGGCGGATTGATTGATTAAGGAGCCATCTACTGTGAATGATGCGCTTATCTGCGCATATCCCATCATGAGTGTCTGGCTGTTGGCAAGCACGGGACTAGGGTCCACGCTGGAATGATGTCGCATATGACGGTTGGGGATTTGCCGCGGTACCGGTATCGAATAGTTTGTGTATTCTGACTGGAGTGTCTCCGATGAGTGGTCACTCACGGAGTAGAACTCCCCGCTGCTTCTTCCGCTCTGGCTTGACGTCGACATTATTCTGGTCATCTGCGGCAGATGACTCTGCGCCGATAGGGGAGGACCATCTTTATTAATCGGTTTTCCTATTGCTGTTGGCGCAAAGGATTCCTCTGTCGATGCTACTGAAGGTGAAATAGCGGAGCGGTCGTTGATTGAAGCTGGTGCCGCAGGGAACTTGAAGTCTAACGGAGGCAGTTGCGGTCTTCTGTTAGGAACACGCGACGGTTCGTTCGGTCCGATAGGACTCGGTGTGCCGGAGCCTCCGCGATGGCTCACATCGACTCTCAGATTGCCGGGAGATGGATTGACCGGGGATTCGAGAGGTGGATAACCACGGGTAGGTCGCCCACCTGGTTTACAGGACTTGTCAGCCCGCGATCAAGCACTCTAATGCTATTCCCAAAGACAGCGCATACCTTTCATGAAAGCCTCATCGTAGCTATCATTTCGTCTTGGCTGAACCTGTAGACTTGCCGAACGACCATGGCCTCTTGGCGGCATGCGACTGAACGGCGAGGAAGACGAGGGCGTCTTATCTCCTCCATTCCCTCCATTACCCCCCTCACTATCAATGGACAAAATCGACACGGATCGCTTGTGTTTGTGACTCGAGGGAGGCCCATTCCGGGGTGTCGACGGCGGGGGGAAGCTATGGGCACCACCACCCAACGGAACGCTCAGTGATGACGACGTACGATGTGACGCTTTCTTCTGCGGACTGAGAGAGTGCGAACGACGGTTCGAGCCAAAGAAAAGGTTCTGCGGAGATTTCAGGGAGAAAAAGGAGGAATCAGTACTGCCGGCTCTAGGTTGTTTCCTTTGCGGCTGGTGAGGAGTAAGCTGTCCGCCATTGTGGTGATTGTTGGACTCGACATTGTTGGTGTCTGCGACGTTGCGGAAAGTAATTGTACACTCGACGTCTTCCCCGGCGAAGATAGTTTGATCTTTCCATTTCACGAAGACTTGAATATCCGACGATGGCATGGCGAGGATGGGGGTCGCGAGATGGTCATATGCGAATTGCGGAGGAGGCTTTGGGATAGTGACAGGTCCGGTCGGTGCCAGCCGCCACTTAAAACGCGTTCAGGAGGTTAAGATTGTATGCGGAAAAGAAAGGATTGTTGTTGATGCCAACCGGGGCATTCTAGGGACTGGTTAGTCGAATGAAAAAGGCCATGATGAGGTCGGCGATGGGGTGAAGGAGAGTTGTCTGTCCGGATGGGACGGTCTGCGCAAAGACGTAAGTCCGCCCACCGATACATAGTACGCAGTGCAGAAAGTTGAATAACTAGAGATGTATAAATAGATGTATTAAGTGTCTTGTTGAGAATCAACAAAGTCCGTTTCTTTCCTAAATTTGTCATGAAAAATAGAATTGGCTGGCTTGAACGGCCTTGTTGGAGCTATATATTCTTTGGAGAGATCTATTTACAATGTCTGTTGCCAGAATTTCAAAAAAAAAAAAAAAAAAAAAAAAAAAACCCCATTAGATGCAATGCCACTATGGATCCAAAATTTTCCTTTGCAATTGAATTCTTGTTGAAAACACGGCCCCGATAACCAAGGCCTCACGATCCATCGTCCTCATATAATACCTTGGAATCATCGATTTCCTGAGTGCGCTTCCTCTTCGGTCTGAGACCCAGCTCAGCCATCTGGCTCCAAATCCGGTCATGTCGCTTCTCCCAACGCTTGCGCCGGTCATCCATTTCGGTTTCCGAAGCCTTCCATTTGCTTTTCAAGATACGTCTGACCGCCTCGGGGGACACCTTGAACTGTTCTGCGAGAACCGGCGTGGTGAAGCGGTCTGGAGCCATGGCGTGAAGGTGTCTGATCCCATCAAGTGCATCGGGCGAGAGCTTCTTGGTTGGGTTCCATCCCTCCTTGAACTTGCCTTTCAATGCGTCTTTCTGAATTTGCCATCCCTCGCGCTTCTTCTTTTTCTGCTGAGACTGTTGTAGTTGCTGCAGCATGCTTGGGGGCTTTTGACTTTTGGATTTGGTATCTGGAGGAGTCCGCGAAGATTCTGTCCGCCGTTTAGAATTTTCAGAATGCTTGACTTTGTCTTCCAGTGCGCTTTCCACTACATGGTCGAACTGCGACGGACTGGAGTTATCAGTGGCGGAAGAGGGTTCGGTGGAAGAGGACGGCGGCTGTTCAGATTGAAATTCCTGGGATCGGGGAAGGGAAGTGGTGATTGCTCGCTTGCTTTGAAAGCCTCGGGATGGAAGAGATGCTCGACGTAACGATAGAGGTCTGGCTCGGTTGTAGAAAGAGTCTTGAGATCGAAGTTCGGAGGCAAACTCGGCGCGAAAGAGACTTTGGAGGACAGAGGGAAGAGCCAGCTTGGAAGAAGCAACACAAGGGGAAGCCATTGTGGTGGCTAGATCGGATTTGGTTTATCGAAGCTGTCCAATATTTTCAGAGACTGGTATCGAACGTAGAGGATGGAAATTGGAGTGGAGTAGAAAACTGATAACGGACTGAAAAAAGTCTGGATGCGATTCGATAACTAGTTAACTATGCTCCGAGTTATGCCTCAGGCATAAATTGCTATAGATCACGTGTTTCTCCATTGAGCAGCAATCCTCGATATTTTTGCTTCATCTGTGATAATCCAGTCGATGAGCTTTTTCTTGGTGTGCGTAGAATGATAGCTGTCAGCAGAACAGAATAACTCGGATGGATATTATTACCCATGACGGTCATGCCTACAGATTCCGAGTCCGGAAGAGTAAACATGAAACAAAAGAGTATGTGAATGCTTCTTTCTTTCTTTGTTTGTTTTTATACAGAGTAATTAAAGAGACCTTTCCTTCTTATCTATTTTTACATGCTTTTTCTATTCTAGTCGTTAGTCCTGTAACTAATGATATTGGACATTATCCGGTTGTAAGGGACCCTGCAGCAAAGTAGGGCATACTCCTTGAGATACCCTGTTTTCCCAGTATACATCAAGACTCGAATGAGGCACCTCAACCTGAAACAATGGCATGGAATGAAACCACCGAGTATTTTGTGCATACACAAGCACTTGTAGAGTCAACATTCCATCCCCACCGGTTCGAACGGACCAGCTGTTGCCCTGTGGTCGATCCTCCAACTTTTGCTGGAACAGCTGTACAGGCGCTTAGTACACTGGGGAGCTGGGTTGACGCACACAACGGCTTTTCGGGTTGAGATAGAATATTCAATATTATTCCTGTCATGTTCTTTTACTATCCTCTGGTATTATTCTAGTCTACAAAGGAATACTTTGGTGCCATAATTCAGCTGCGCCAACGAACCCCCAGCTCCAGTCGATCTTCTCTCGCACTTTTCTCGCCCTCTCTTCTTTTCTTTTTTTCAACCCAACTTCTCGCTTCATTTCAGCCTCCTTCGAGCTCTCCCTTCTTTCATTCGTGTCTCTCTTTCATCCTTTGCTTTTCTTTCTTTTCACTCCAGTCATTCTTTCTCTCAATCCACATTCTTTCTCTATCTGGCGATCCCTCTTTACAGCCCACCTTGGACACGGCCGACCGCAGCTCTTCCAGCTCCTCCTCGTATCCGATCGACTCGAAAGCTCCCTCGATTCCTCGATTCGAAAACGAACCTTTCCTCTCGATTCATAAATCCAACGAATTCTCAATACGCGCGTGGTAAAGTCGTGGATGGAGCTCAGACAGGAGCTGACAGCTGCTTGTTTTGTCTATGCGACCACGCTGAAATGAGAACCCCGAAACCATAATTTCTCCCCGTCATTGTCGAATTAGCAATACTTCGAGGCATGTCCAGCAACACTCCGTCCAACGGGAAATGCAAACCGGCCGCTGGCCCCGGTCCTTCGCTCAGGATCACTCCCTCCAACTCCCCCCTTCCCCGGCCAGCTGCCCGATCCCCAAACAAACCATCCGCGCACCAGACAGTCCTAGCTCTTCAGACGGTCATTGGCACTACGACCGCTGCTCCCAATGGCTTTTCGAGTCATGATGAGAGCAGATCTTTTGCCTTCTGCGCCGGTTCCGCCGCCGTTCTAGCGGAGCTCGATGACGACAATAACGTTCACCAGCGATTCTTCAGAGCTCGCCCATCTGCCACTAGCGTCAATCCAGTGACCTCTTTCTACCATCAGCCTACCCCGCCTAGTACCCCCGATCCCAGAGCACGATCAACTCCGATCAAGTCGAATGCGCATGCTAGCGGTCTACACAATGGTTCGCCCTCCAACGATTGGGCGGAAAGCGGTAGTCCTCGCGGGTGGTCCTCACGAGAGCGCATCAAAGCCGTTACAAGTGTCTCGCTCAGTCCAAATGGAAGGTTTCTTGCAATGGGAGAGGTGAGTGGAAGTGGAACGCCATGAAGCCCACCTAGGGATCGCTAACTCTTGTTTCAGACAGGTTATAACCCAAGAGTCATGATTTACTCGACGGCCAAAGACTCCTCCCCCGACGTACCGCTTTCGATCCTCAACGAGCACACGTTTGGCGTCCGTAACCTGGCTTTTAGCTCCAACTCGCAACACCTAGCATCGCTGGGTAACGTCAACGATGGATTTCTCTTCATCTGGGCTGTCAGCTTGAAAAATGGGTCAGCTAGACTACACTCGACAAATAAATGCACTGCATTGGTCAAGGACATGTGTTGGATGGGTCAGACTTTGGTCACGGCTGGCGTTCGACATGTTAAAGTATGGAGACTCACAGATCAAAGGCCAGGGTCGCCCGGCAAATCTCGCCTCAATCCGGAATCTGCAGCACACTCCTCCAATCCGACACCAAAGGCGCTTTCAGGGAGAAACTGCGTGCTCGGTGCTTTGGGGGATAGCACCTTCACTTGCGCGGCAAGCATCTCAGATACCGAAGCGGTTCTCGGTACGGATACGGGCGCATTGTGTCTCCTAGATGATAGTGCGGGTTCGCAAAAACTGTCTCTGGTCCAACATGTGGGGTTCAATATCACCTCTCTGGCGGCCGACTCAGACGGATCATGTGTTTGGATAGGTGGTCGCGGCCGGAAAATGGAAAAATTCTCCGTCGATTCATTGCGATCAGCATCATCTCCAGGTCCACCTACCAGTCCGGGACCCCGACCAAAGCCCAAAGGACTCGCGATTACCTGCATGGGATCGCTTTCATCGCACCTGGTTACATTGGACTCCAGTAGGGTGGTCAATATTTATCCATTTGACAGCTTGGACGGTGAAGATGACGAGAGCTCGAGCTCGACGGACACGACAATGCCGGCTCATCGAGACTCGGTTCTTGGTATCCGCTCCTTGAAGGGTCCAAACGAACTCAAAGCGAACTTCTTCACTTGGTCCTGCAAAGGCACTGTGCACTTCTGGGACACCGACGGGAAATGTCGAGCTTCTCGGGCAATTCCTGTGGACAAGCTTCCCAGCGATGATGACGATGTGTCTAACGAGCTGAAGACGGTGGCGGCCGCGGAAGACCTGGACTTCTATGTCTCGGGTGATAAATTGGGTGTCTTGAGGTACGTTTCATCTCGCGATACTAGCTTATTCGTTATGCTAACTTGACTACAGAGTGATGTCTGCACAACCATGGATGTGCGTGAACGAGGTCCGCGCCCATGGCGGAGAGATTACGGACATTGCGATACGTTCGGATCCGGACTCTGGCGCTTTTCTCATTGCCAGCTCTGGTCGGGATCGCATGATTCAACTTTTCCAGAAGCGCGGCGAAAGCATTGAGTTGATCCAAACAATGGACGATCATGTCGGAGCAGTCGGTCAACTATTGTTCTCGCAGGACGGGGAGAAGTTGCTTTCATGCTCGTCGGATCGTACCATCCTCATCAGGAACCGTGTGACCCGCGAGGAGAATGGCACCACTGCCGTTGCCTACCTGATATCGAAAACGGTAACCCTGAAGTCATCTCCTGTATCCATGACATTCTCACCAGATGACTCGAATATTCTTGTTGTTTCCACGATGGATCGTTGTATCCAAATTGTCGATCTCCCTTCGGGTCGAGCAGTTCACGCTTTTCGCGCCGCAGATTCAGAATCACCTGACGCCGTTGTCATGGGTGCTCTGACTGTAGCTACTGAGATTCCGGGACAGAGTCCCAGGGTTCTTGTTGGAGTTTCGAGCACAGACAAATCCATTCGCGTCTATGACATGGATAGAGATTTGCTTCTTACCGGTGAATTCGGGCATGCAGAGGGCGTTAGCGACGTGCTTCTACTAGACAATCCGCAAGATACTCCAGACGATCCGGTTACACGAACGCTAATCAGCGTTGGCATCGACGGCGTCGTCATGATATGGAGCCTGACCGTACAGCCTTATCAATCTCAAGATCCAGTTCAGAGCAGCAGCAGCCGCGATGACGATGATACACCCGCGAAGACTGCGTCTAAGCCCCCTATTCGTCGAATTCTGTCGAAATCCGAACTTGCCGGCTTCCAAAAGCAAGACCCCTCAGCCGTCACCCCCACACCAATGCGCGAGAGCTCATCGCCACTTGTACGCAAGGTGTCGAAGCTCTCCTTGAAATCATCCTCTCTGAGGAATGGTCATGCGTCTTCTTCTACACCCTCTCCACCCAACTCATCCCGCCGCTCTCCCACATACGCTACCCCTCACGCGAGACAGCGCAGGTCGCCGTCTACCAGTCCGAAGTCGACACCAACCCCAGCACCATCATCCACATCTACCTCCACACCCACAAAGAAAATGGCCAGCAGAACCAGCAGCACCCGCCGCACCTCCCTAGAATTCCGCTCCCGCACCAGACACTCACATTCTCATCAAAACGACACCGGAAGCCTCACCACGTCCACAGATCAAGTCTGCCGCACCCTCAGAGCCTACAGAAAGAAGCTCCACGGGTCCTCCGAACACCTCCGTTCCCAAAGAGAACTGGAACGCGAACTCAGTCTCACACTTCGGAGCTTGGGCTCTCATAACAAGAACTTCGGGGATGGACAGTTGGAGACGGAGACTGATAGTAGCGGCAGGGAGAATGAGCAGATGTTTCTGTCGTCTATGTCCGGGAGGACCTTGCGGATCCCGCATTTGCCTTCGACTCCGGAACTTGGGCAGAAGAGTTCGAGGGAGGATTGTGTTTGTAGGGGTCGGTCTATTGATGATGGGAAGGGCTAGGTCTTTTCCTTTTCATCCTTTTTTCTCCTTCTCGATCACTTTTTTATGCTTTGGATTCTCTTGCATTTGCTACTTCCACTCATTTTTATTATTGTTTTCCCATTTCATCTCGTTTCTTCAGTTTTCTTGTCACTGTTTTGATTTTGCAAATCACAAAAGGGGAGCTTTATGGGATCTGCCCTCATGGTCCTAGGCATGGGCATCCATGGTGTGATTTGTGTGATTTATTCCTGATATATTCTGTTCATTTGTTTAAGGAAGGTTGGTTGGCAGGATATGGTTTCTCATCTATTCATTGTTTTTTTTTTCACATCTACTTTCCAGTCATTCTTTCACTTGTTTTCATTTTCGTGTTTTCGCGTTGTTGCGTCTTCCAGGAGTCTCTTAGCTAATCTTCAAATGATACCCGCATTGACATGCCAGGTCGCGTCCATTGAACTGGACTGCAGTACCTGGCTTATATGATGATTTGCTTCTCTCATCTCAACATCTGAACATACAGCATCCCATCTAACATACTCGTAACATATGACCTGATAAATGGATAAATCACGACAACTTGGCCAAATTCGCCCTCAACAACCTCCCCAACGCACCCTGGTTATACCCCACCAAATCAGCAACCTCAATCGCCTTCTCAGCCCACCGTCTACACTCCTCATCCGCAGAAACGAGGTAGAAATCTATCGCGCGATTGAACGACATTGTGGCGAGCCATTCGAGTTCTTCGTTTGGATAGTCGTAGCTCTTGGTTTTGCCGTTTTCGTTCATATTATTGTCAGTGTTGGTGTTGTCATCGTAGCCGCGGGCTAGGGATATGGCTTTATCGAGGATGGCTTCTGCAAGGGGGATTTCGTTTGCCTGGAGGGATAGTTGGAAGAGGCAGCGGAAGTAGCACGGGAGGGAGGTTTCGAAGGAGGATTTGTTGAGGGTTGGGGAGGGGGAGGTGTGGAGGGTGTTTATTATTGTCTGTTACTGTTAGTCCCTTTTTATATCGACGTGTAAAGTTGGAAGGGGACATACCATGACAACCCTTACCATCTCGCTCACCGGTGCCTCAGCAAATAAAATCGAGTCCAGGAAGACCGCGCACAGCTTCGAGTCTGCGAATGAGCTTGATTCTTCGATTATACGCGGTAGACAGTCCCATTGGGACAGGAAGACGGCGGCTTCGAAGTCGAAGGAGAGGAGGGCTCGGTAGCTTTTTTGCCACTTTTCTGGGACGGTTGTTTCGTGGTTCTGTTGCAGTTGTAGGTGGTTTGCGATATGTGCTCGGAAGTGTTCGATCGTGTTGCGAAGGTTGGTGTAGTGGTTCTTCTGCTTGCGCGCTTAGTATGCGTATTTCGATCGTGGTTGACGCGGTGTACCTTTTCGAGAGGGTCCGTTTCCTCGCGTGCCTCTATGATGAGAATGAGGGCTTTCAGAAAGTTACATGAGAGATAATGCCCAAGAATTTCGGACGTGTTTTTGGACTCCGCAGTCTTTGGGAATAGATCTGCCAGCTGCATGTGAATTTAGATAGTTGTTGCTAGTAAATGAAAGATATCATACCTCCAGGGAGACATCTAGCAACCCTATAGCTGCACTATAGTGAGAAAATCTGATTAACTGCAAGGCAAGATTATAGCTCTTCTGGAAGAGCCTTTGTATGTCATTGCTCGAGAATGTACTGCTGCTTTCAGTCAAGCATTTCAGGGCTAGGATGCTTTGGTCAGTTATGGTTTTCGAGAATTCGAATTGGAGATCACCTACCAGCTTGAAAGGTCCGATGTATCTGTTCCAAGATCTTCGTATCATCTACTTTACAATTGTCCAGTTCTGTTGAGAGAATATGTATCGTAGATCTGCGCTTGTCAGTCTAAATTTTCAAGTAAAGAGAAACCAGCTCACCCAACGAGAGTCGGAAAGTCTAATCCTTCACAATATCCACTGTCCAGAATCGCAATAACCCGCTGAATGCTGCCCATCATTTGCTGCATATTTCCTAGACGCTGAGCTTCTGCTGCGCAGGACAAAAGAAACGTGGCTCCATTTTCTCCTAGCTTATATAGCGCTTCCAGGATACTCGTTCCTGTTATGTGTTAGAAATAATTGCACCAGGACTCCCAGTCAACTTACCCAGGTCCGGTTCATCATGCAACAGAGTGATCATATACGCCAAGTACAGCGTCGAAGGGGTGTCGTGAGATCGCCCCAGTATTCGTTCCAGCGCTTCGTATGTAAGAGAAGTGCCCGGGTTATTCAATGCGCAAACCATTAGTTTTCTAGTCAGTATTAGCCATATACCCCATAAGATTAAGCGGGAAATACCAAGGTACAACCTTTGAAGGACGCCCCGGTTGGCTGTAGAGCAATTCTGGAAGATAGGCTGTTCGAGGACAAACAGGCACCATTGTTCTGCCATAGAGATATCGTCGTTGGAAATCATATTTTCGACTCGTCTCCATATGAGCTGTAATACTTCATTAGTATTTCACAAGCCAACGGACGTCCTCTCATACTTACAACTAACGAAGCATGAGTGGCGTCTTCGCTCAGAGCATCTATGCCAGGATGAGCGAGTGTTTTCGCAGTGTCTATGATGATATCCAACTCTTGCGATGCAGGTTTGTTTGAATTGGTTATCATCCAGATGAAGGCAACAAAATACTGCCCTATCAAGGTATGGTTACCAGAAGGAATGAGCTTCTCGAGCAGAAGCTGTCGAGATACTTTCATGGAGAGATCCCAGCTGTTCATAGAAATCAGCCATGCTGCTGCATACGTGATCGGGACCAACATACCTGTGATAGCTGAGTTTCTGGATATGATAGAAAGCACTATACTCCTGGCGTTAGACAGTATATAACAAAAGTGACTGCAGTGACTTACGTCTTCAGAGTGACGTCTGTAAGCTCCATCATCCGTACAGCAGTTTCAAGACCTGTATGTTTTGTCAGCATTGAATGGTAATATGGCCTGGGATGATTTACATCCGGAATAGTCATTATAATTTAGATGTTCTTCTTTGCTGAAGAATTCGAGTTGAAGCATGACCACAGGGACTATATCTCTGTATTCCTGGATTCATTAGTAACTAAAAGCAACCAGAGTCTTTGCCTTACAGTCTTCAAGGAGTTCAATGCTTGGAGTGCACAGTCCCTTGAGTTCGGCGTATTCAACTGGAGACGGGCCCGCACTGAACCTGTGAGCAACTAATTGGTGAGTATCCATAATGAAGCACTCACCCAAGGTATGTAGTATAAGCAACCTCATATCCTTCAGAGCAAGGTCAGATGACTCACTATCCTGGTTAGAACAAGAGTTCGATTTTAATACTCTTTCCAACCAGCGGACTGCTATATCAGGTTGACCTTTCGAGAGAGCCGATGATCCGATGATATAGCAAACCTCGATCATCGTCTTCTGCTGTTCCAGAGACCCTTGGGTGTCGCTAGTTTTGGTGAACAAATGCTCTGCGATATCTGGCCTTCCTTGAAACCACGACTAACTTGGCTGTTAGTCTACTATATTTAGCTCTAGTTCAATAGTGACTGACCAGATAAATGCGAAGCATATAATATTCCGTCGTGGCAGCCGATAGTCTTAAATTATCGGCCTCCGACTTCTCAAAAGTATCCAACCTCGCCGCCACGATCTCCAGAGCTTTCAAGCCAAGTTCGAGATGCTCACTTTCTGCTTGGTAGTTAGCCATATTTATTCAACTTAGAAGAAGGACAAGGAATACCCAAGCAGTCTTTGGATGTCCTCAGCGCGAGCTCAAGAGCCCTCAAATTTCCTAAACAAAATCAGTATCGTCCACCACACCATTCTTTTCAAGATATATATACCCGACCCCCGACGAGGTGCAGCACTATCTATCATAGCAAAAGCCAGATACTTCACTGCAAATTGTCAAAGTCAAATCATGAGAAGAAGAACACCCTTAGACCCAGACAAACCTTTACTCAACAAACCACGGACACCACCTTCCCCGCAAGTCCCCATAACCTGCAAGCACGTATTCCATAGCTCCATTCCTTTCGTATCAAGCTGGTGACGCGTGGATGTCGTGAGGGCCGTTCGTGATAAGGGAAGTTGGGTGAGGTGTTTATCGAGCGTGCGGAGGGTGTCGTCGAGGATGGCTAGCGGGCTGTAGGAGGAGGTGGTCGATGAGATTAGATCTTGGAGGTCTTTGGCGAATGCTAGGCGTTTATTAGATCCAAGAGAGCGTGGAGGAACGAGAAACATGAGAAAATGAATGAGAGCTGTGAAGGCTTACCTGTGACTGTGGATGCTTGCTCTTGGGGAGTAGTTGTTGATGTAGATGCCATGTTGATTGGATCCTTCAAGGGAGTTTTGCTTTGATGGCTTAGATGATGGACGTCGGTTATGCGTCGATTGGTGAGGTGTTGACGGGATTTGGTGGTGAAAGAGAGGGCTCACCTGACCAGGTTAGTCCATACCCATCAACTACACATGTCTACATCAAAATCCCATATGCACCTCAGGAAGCTCCATTCTTTTTCCTGTTATCAACCAGAATAAATACCAACTAAATGCTATGGTACACCTGCTTCAAAATTGTTTCAAATACTGTGCACTGCCAAAACATGCATATAAACCCAGACCAGATACAGTGATTGTCACCCCGTGAAAAATATATTCTGAAATGGTACATCCGCAATAAAAAACCCAATAATTAATAAGCTTTAGCATTTCGCTAACATGAAAACAACCCGCGGAATCTGCAAATCATTATTTTTTCCCTGACGGGAGGAAGTTCCCGATGATAAGTGATGGACTAGCACAAGTCAGCTTCATGATCCAGCGTCAATAGTAAAGAGTTCTACTCACATGTTGTGGGTATCTCGTCGTATCGTAAATGAAAAGCAACACCGGATTCCATCCCCGGAGGTTGAATTCGGATTCTTCAGCGCGCAACTCGTAAGCATCGCTTTTTGGGTGTTGTCGAAAGCAATAGCGCCAAATTTCTCCCAATAGCTCACAAGCTGGTCTTCCACAATGATCTCGTGAATAGCCAATTTGCCCTATTAATTGAGAGAAAGTGTCAGCTCGTCGCTACATCAAAACACTGGTGGCGTAGTGTATGAAACTCACATCTCTCAAACTTTCAATAGGAACACCGATCAACTGAGCCATCTCTTTGTTCCCTCGGAAGATTTCCCCTGTTCTTCTCCAACAGCAGGCGGGAATGGCCATACTGGCAAAGACTCGGTCGTACTCCATCAGGCTTCGCTCAAACCACATCTCCACAAGAATAAGCTCGATATCAGTCAAGCTCTGCATCCGCTCACGGAACTTCGGCCTGAACTTGTCCAACTGTCGGAGGATCTTTTGTCGTGATGTCTGCTGCATATGCTTTTCCATATATTGATTTAACCTGGCATAACCTTTGACGTAATTGAACGGTTTTAGCAACCCAGCATCGTATTTGGCCTTCAAAAGTTTGTTCATTCGTTCCTCCGGGGGATCAGAGCCTGACGGGTCGGCTGCGGTCATGTAATAAGTCTCCCTCGCCTTGTCGTTCCCCACCGCGTTTGACTGTTGGATGGAGTCAGGTTGGGTTGTTTGATTTTGTTGCGGTATGGAAAGATGTGATTGCTGAATCAATCCCGAATTGGACCCTCCCATTGCCATCGAGTTGATCAACGTCGGGTCCGAATAGAGTGGATGCAGATCGTCGTTTTGGAAAATCGACCCATCGTCCAGCAAGCTACTGCTCAGGAAATCACCGAGCAGATTATATTCGTTGGTCACTTCATGTGCGTTGAACATGTATGAAGGATGGAAGGTGTGCATGTCTTGGAACTGGCTCTGTCCACCCATCCACTCGTTGTTGTATCCGATAACTATCCCGCGATGTCAGTCAAACCACATCTATGTGTATCAAATCATTCGCGGAGTCCTACCCTGTTGAGGGTTGGGGTTAAGACCCTGAGCCGACGAGGACGAAGAAGGCATTTGGTTCACAGACGACGGAGGCGGAGGAAGGCCCATGGAGCCATCGGCGAGAAGTTGCTGACCCGCAGCATCTTGAACGTCGACATTCCGAGGCATGCCTTGGACATTCGGAAAATCGTTACTCGTCGAACCTTCGTCGTCCCCTATTGATTGATCGTATTCGCTATTCCGTGATCGCTTCGACGTTTCCCGAGGTTCATCGTGGCACAGATGGCCGATATTGCGCTTTATACACCGTGTACAAGGTCGTTCCTTTTCGATCATCCAAGAGAGAAGAGAAGGAAAGCTGTCAGTAAAATGGTCTCCATATGCAAAAAGTCTGTAGCGCGTTTCACACAAATGGGGCTGTCAGGGAAGGTGGAAGGAAGGTCGTACCGAGTCGCAAGTCATATGCTGTCCCACGTGAGAAAATACCTTGTCAGCAACTATTCCCAGCGCAGTGAAGCATTCGAATAAGAAGTAATAAATAGGATAAAAAAAAAAAAAAAAAAAAAAGACAGTCTAAAGTTCCCAAAGAGGAAGAACGCAGCTTACCGATCGGCGACAATAGACGCAGGCTGCAGACGTGGCGATTCAGGTTAGCATGGTCTCTAGCTTGATTTAAGGAAAGCGCAGTATCTGACTGCCCTCCTCCTTGTAATACACATCGCAACAATGATCCCTTACCATGGTTAACCTTGCGACGCTTCTTCGGGCTTGAGTGAGCCCCCGCGGCGGCCTGCTCAGCCTTGCTCTTTGCGCCAGTCTCTAGCGTATCTCCATCGCTCGAATTCGAGTTCATTTTGTCTGCTGTCGCATTGCCAGTCTGGTATTGATTGTCCGGGTCCGCGCTCAATTGCGCGATACTGTTCTCTGTCATCGATCGCGAAGGACCGGACCGGGCGCGAAACGGTTCCTGCGCAAAGTAGTGTAGCTGCTAGTGTTCGCGGGAGTCGCTGAAAACCGGGACGCAACGAAGGTGGGCAGATGGGGCCCTGCAGACATCGACCGGGCGCGTCTGCTGCAGGTTAGAACAGAATGAACGAATAAAGAGACATGTATAAAGCTAGGGAAGGAGTTGCAGGGTGCAAGCGTGGTAGTAGTGAATCAGAGTCCGGGACTCTTTCTCGTCCACGTATCCCCGCTGTCCTCCGGTTTTTAACCGAGCTCCTCCGCATGGAGAGCCGGCACGAACCAGCCTTACCGGTTCTTCGCATGTTGATGACTATAGAAATATGAGTGATTTTACGTGACTATACGAAGGTTATTATATTCTTAGAATTGACACCATGTTGGTCGCCGCATTGGTAGCAGGGATTGTCTTACATGTAGCAGTTTTACCACATGCCAACTGACCAACCCTACTACAACTACACAGTAAGGATGTTTCTGGAACACAGAGTTGTGGCTGATTCATTCTCACGAGAACCTGCTAAATACCGCAAGCATTCCCGGTCTTAATAAAACTGCTGTCATCTATTCTAAGAGAACATGAAAGACTTGTTGGCATTAGGTAACCTGCTTGGCCAACCCTTCAATGTTTGACAAAGAGCTTGTTTGTCCCGATATACACGACGCGCACTTCGGTATCACCGAAGTTTTTTTTTTTTTTTTTTAAAAAAAAAAAAAAAAAAAAAAAAAAAAACCAGAGAGAAGCTGGTGAGTATCTGCGGCTCGAGGGACTGAAGATGCCCACCCATTATGGCTGTAGTCGCACAGCAGGCATGTCGCGAGATTCGCGGGAGCTAGGTCGCCAAGAATGTTTCGCCTGAGCGTCTATAGGCAGGGAAGAAATGATGACATACACTGTATGTGCTCTCACGACACAGGCAAAAGTTGTAGGTAATAGCTGTTTTATCGGGTAGATGTGTTCAATCCTCCGGCATCGGGAGCAGAGTCAGAGCTGTCTGTGACCGTTTGACCGCATCCTTGAGACCAGTAAGAGGGGCTGTGTTGGTCTGCATGGATTGCAGATGACCAGTCAGCTGCTTCAGTAAACTTTGGACTTCCGGGTCGGATTCCAGCTACCAAGTCATGTTAGCATCCTTGAAGTAAACGCTTGTCTGTATGATATCCTACCTCAGAAAAGGTTGCCTCGCTATCTTTCGTATCTGCAAGGGTGAATTCGGCAGGCTTCGGGTCCTGAGTCTCAGGCAGATTGTCAAGGTGTCGGAGTACAGGATGTTCCTGCGAGACCAACGGATTAGTCGCAATTTCACCATTTCCAAAGTTAACGCCAATCTTACATTTTTCATCTGCCTCTTCCTCTCCGTCTCAGCTCGCTTAGCATTCTTCTCCATATCGTGTAGCTGTTTTGTTTCCTTGGTAAGTAGAGCCTCTTCTTTCTCGATCTCCGCTTTTAGCAGTCCCATGCTATCCGTCACGGTAGCCAGATTCGCCTCTAGGGAACGCTAAACGACCATGTCAATATAGTTCGTAGGACACAGGTGACGGGGATAGCATACATGCTCATCAAGTGCCGCTTCGTACTCGAAGCTGGATTCCTTCGTAGCGGGCGGAAACGGCATCCTAGGAAGCCTCTTCCCAAGACTTCAAAACCAGGGGTTCACACATTAGCCTTCCTGCCCGTATCAACACTCAATTCAATCCCAAGAACCTACTTCTTCACAACAACCTGAACAGCAGCCTGTGCCTCAATCCGCTTTCGCTCATTTTGGTGCCGCACGATAACCGGGCGCTCGAGAGCGCGAAACATGTCGCGCACCTTGTCCTGCACGGGTTCGGGGAGGGTCGACCATTTCGACTTGATGGTTCGTTCGGGCACATTTCGGACATGGGACTTTAGGTAGGCGTATCGTTTAGTGTAGCGCATGTTGGTTTTCTTTTCGTTCTTGGTTCTGTTGTTGTTGTTGTTGTTGTTGTTGTTGGTGGTGGTGGTGCTGGTACCGGCGCGGGTATCATTGTTGTCGTTCCCGTCCTCGTCTTCGTCCTGGTTAGCGTCATCGCTGGCGGGCTTTCGCCTAGAAGGCATTTGCGGAGGGTTGTTGCGCGTGTTGGTTTTCTTGTCCTTCTTGTTTTTGCGATTGGTGTTGGTGCTGGTATTGGTTTGGTGATCGTCGCCGGCCTGGCTGGCTTCGTCGTTGGCGCGCTTTCGTTTCGGAGGCATTGTCGGGGGCTATCGCGTGTAATATAAGTGCAGGATTAATTAGATATCATCAATAAAAGAGACATGTAGTATCCTGCTCAATTGAAGGAATGATGCTGTACTCCGGAGCGTGATGTTGAACGGCGGAAGAAACGCGCTCACCGCCCCCAGTCACATGCTTATAGGCTAAACACGGGGGTAAAAGCGGCGCTTGACTGCCTAAGGTATCAGGGCCTATCACTCGAGATAATAACCTCGGCGACAGATCTACTAAATAGTTGATAGATACTCCCATGTTGAGATTAAATGACCGGAGTACATACATAGTCCTCATAGCTCTCCGGAATCGCAAGTCTGCCATCCCAGGCTTTTCCATGACACATTTCGCCAAATCGCGTAGATATCAAAAAATCACATCCAAAAATGCTATGAGACAAGTTATCATGACACCAACTATATATACCATTAAGAACGCCCATCACTTGCTTGCATTCGTTTCTTTCCAAGGGAAAGACAAAGGGAAAGAGAAAATAATCATCGTGGTCGCGTAACAGACATGGAAAGGAGAACAGTCACCGAGGCATTGCGAAGCCGCCGTTCATGTTCTTTAACTCTGCCAACTGTCCTCTGAGGATTTCATTTCCACGCATCATATCCTCTAGCCAGTCAGCAGCTTGTGTGAGCATGGCGCTTTTGCTAAAGCCGCCACCTCTTAGCCCAGGGACAAGTGAGCACATATCATCGAAGCCCTGCCTGATGAGGTTCCGACGTTTCTGCTCAGATAGGATATGGTTATTCCGTTTCTGCTCCTCTGAAAGATTTTCTCTGGCTGCCTTGGCCCCTGCTTTCGATTTACGGAACGAATCATTCGAGTCACGACGTGGTTTGGTATACCCGCTGCTCTTTGACCTCCTTCCTGGCTTCGAGCTTTCTTCATCCGAGTTATCTTCCTCTGTTTTAATAAGGGTTTTTTGTCTCTTCTTGGGTTGTAGATCTTCATCCATCGCATCTTGATACGCGCTCCGTGAATGCTGCATGTTGCTAGTAGGCCCCGTCCCAGCGTCAAGGCCGCCAGCGGTACGTTCTGGGCTGGGTGCTCGAGTGTTGGCCGCACTGCTCTGTGGTTCGAGGCATTGGAGGTTATCCAATAAACCCTTAGTCTGTTCCTCCTCATTGGGCTGATCCGGTGGCGCCAAGTAACCTCGGTCCATGAAACTGATATCAGAACCCCAGTGAAGGGTTCGGACTTTCGATGCTCGTTGATCAGCCGATATTGGCTTATGTGTATCAAAAAGCATTTCTGACGTATGAAATCCAGTGGGCAGATTTGTACGCGGATTGTCGCTCGGTTGCTCGGATGGCTCGTGATGACCAGGCTGAATGATGAAACCAGACTTGCTGCCAGAGTCAGGCGGACCCTGATTTGAGAACTGCCTTTGATGGTCAAAAATAGGATTAAACCCAGTCCCTTGTAGTCCATTCCCATAAAGCATGGACGCAGCCGCAAGTATATCCGAGCTGGCATCTGTATTATTTGACACCGGGGGCTCATTGGGCTTCTCAATATCTCGACGAGGAAAGGTCGGTTGCGAGAGCGAAGTTGTCGAACCTTCAAAAGTAGGCGGAAGCTCGTTTGTCCAATCGAAATTGTAGGACTCTAATGGCTTGTTGTTGTTACTGTTGTTTTGTTGACTGCGCATCCAAAAGTCGTTGGAGAAACTGTTCGAGTTCATCGTCGTGAAAAAGTTGTCAAGCATATTGGATTCATTATCATCAAGGAGCGCTGGGCCAGGCGGCGGAGCGGGAGCGGGTTCATACGGCGTATCCATCGGAGAGAGGAAGGAATCTGCAAGTATAACGTTCATTAGAGAGAGCAGACAATAGTATATCCATTATAGACACTCACAGCCAAATGGACCTGGTTGAGGAGTTCCCTGGCCATTTTGGGCCTTCGACGTAGACATATTCATCATTGTAGGATTTGAAAAAGGAGCGACTGTGAAGGTGATACACGAGTTATCAGAAGGCGTTTGCCACTCCGGTCACTGAGAGCAGCACGCAGGCAAACGATATGGACATGCCTCGATCAGCCCAAGGCTCGTTGTCGTGGTTGTCAAGTCCTCGATATTGTCGAGCAAAACCGTGCAGCAACCTCCCCGAAAAATCCGACGATTGTGTTGCCAACGACTGAACGAACTGTGTGCCGGACGGTGTTGACCTTTTTTTCACAATGGTAATGGCGTCTTCAATGGCTAGCGGGCACCTGATGCAGAAAATATGCAGGTGACTATGCGAGGCTCGACCGTGGGGTATATACACACCCTTCTGACCGGAGAAAAACTGGACGGTTTTAAAACAGCGATACACAGAATGCAAAGCGACTGAAAGAGTGAACGCCTCCCTAGAAACGGACGTGACAAGAACAAAGCAGGACAGCAAGAAGATATGACGAGGTGAACCTGTGGTAGTCCAGTTAATCGCGGTGGTAAGCGAGCCGTCGGTCTTTTCGAGGCGATCACATGTAAAGTAGACGGAGGTCGCGTGACGTAACGGTATTACCACAATTATACCTCTTTCCGCGGGGTGGAACGTTCCTGACCCGTAATACCATGTTATGGGGGAACTTTCGGACCAACTGCCAAAGACAGGAAGATTCAAGGTGGATGTCTACCACTCATTTTTCCTCCAAAAGACTGGTACTTTGCGTGTTTTCTAGTCAGGATAACTACTGGCAATTGGGAAGTCTGATACTTGTGTCTGCCCCGCAATTATCCCTGTCCGTGGTGAATCAAGGAGTCGCCCAAAGGTCTCGTACGAAGCCCGGACGGAGAACCTACCTCTTCTATACTGCTTCTTCTCCAGAAGTTCCAAACTTGCTACGCCGGTGATCGTCTCTCGAAACCCCTGAACCGCCCGCTGGATATATTTCTATTCTTGAAGACAAAAGAGGGAAAACTAGGTTCCTGTTGCCGAGGTTGAATACGTCGCTACCTTTTAGTGATTGCAGATCGCCGGTGGATCGTACTACGAGAAAGCCCCTGCGGGAGTAGTATAGGCCCGGCCTCTCCGTCTCTGGTGTGTTTCCCACGAGATGTTGTAATTTTTCTTCCGGAGAAATCCGCGTGGCGTTTCGTTCAAATACTGGGTTTATTCGGAGGGTTTAGAGCTGGGTTGTGTTGCTCCTTGGCTTGAGCCCGATTCCAGACCTACCGCAGTTGATCATTGGTTGCGCATCAGATCCAGAAGCCGTTTCTGACGTTGATTGTTACCCAGAGTACGCTGTGTCTGTGTGACAGGAATGATTTGAGTCAGAGGACTTGAGAGCTCTTTGGCGTCATGGATCTGTCCGGCCTTGTTCGCGGACACAAGAGCAACCTTCAACTCCTCAAGCCGTAAGTATAGTGAAGTCTTCTTTCTCTCTATTTTGAAGTGAGTCGCTAACGTCACGGGCTGTTCCTCTGCTATTTGTAGTGCACTACGCGCGTATGCACTGGGGTACCTCTCCTCGACTACTCCGAAAGTCATATCCAGCTTACGGTGCCTCCGGAGGAAGGACCTGAGCTATAAGGAGAAACTTCAAGAGGTATGTTGTTGTATAGTTTTGGTGACCAAAACCCATCGCAGAACTGACCCTGAGTGTCTAGATTGGCCGTGCTTTAACATGCGCAATACGTCTAAATAGCTTCCCTTCTTTTTGTGCTTTGTTGGTTGGAGGTTCGACCATCTCACCCACTCTAGTTCTCCGTCTATGTGAGCTGGTGGCCCGTACGCTTGGTTCCAAAGCCAATGTCTTGAAATCGCAAGGCTTTGTGCGACTTATCCGCTTTGCCACTGCATTTTTATCATCTCTATTGAGTTTACAACTCCTAAACCAGAAGCCTATCAAATTGCAGACAACTACCCGCAATGTAAGCGATGATGCACAGAGCAACGGGAAAACACAAGATCCTCGTGAATTTGCGGGTAGGACAATGGACCTTACCCTCTTCACTCTCACGAGAGCTGTCGACGCCCTGCTTTGTCTGGCATGGTCGACTTGGTATCGTCGTCGTAAAGCCCAAGGTCGCTTGACGTGGGCAGAGACTGTTGCTTCTCAGCTAGCAGATGCGGGGGCTTTCGCTGCGAGTTCTGCAATCGTGATGTGGGCATGGTTCTATCTCCCGGAGAGATTACCTAGGTCTTACGGGAAATGGATTGGAGAAATAGCTAAAGTGGACTCTCGTTTAATTGAGGCCCTTCGTCGTGTACGGAGAGGGCAATTTGTGTATGGGAAAGACACGGGCCAGGCGCCCCTTCTCGAATCTATGTGCAGGGACTATGGCTGGCCACTGGAATGGGGCAGCCCGGAGAAAACAATCCCTATCCCTTGCGAGATGGTGCACATGGATTGTGGTCCGAATTGTGAGTTCCATGCTTTTATGCGCTTTGTTCGAACTCTCAAAGTTGCTTGTGCAACTTATATTCCACTCCAACTCGTCTTTCGTTTTCGGGCTTTGAAGTCCCGGCAGTCTCTCGTCCGGGCACTCACTGATGCTTTGCAATCATCTGCATTTCTTTCTGCATTCGTTACGCTCTTTTACTACTCTGTTTGTCTCGCTCGGTCCAGGCTCGGTCCAAAACTCTTTGACCTGAAAACTGTCACGCGGCAGATGTGGGACTCGGGACTCTGTGTTGGTGCTGGATGTTTGATGTGCGGCTGGAGCATACTCGTTGAGAAGCCGCGAAAGAGACAGGAACTTGCATTATTCGTGGCGCCCAGGGCTGCAGCAACTGTGTTGCCACGGGTGTATCCCAAAAAGGTATGATTGATTAATCCCGGCTCACTTGCCTCTGGTTAAGGCGAGCGTTGGGTTACATATGCATCTTCCCCCTGTTGTTTCTGACATTTCTGTCAAACACCAAAGTCCTATTGGCTGTTTTTGCTAATGCTGTTTCCTTCTCGTGTAGTACCAACACCGGGAGTATGCCACTTTTGCGACGAGTGCGGCTATTCTTTTCACCTGTCTTCAAGAACGACCTAATATGATCCGCGGTGTCTTTGGGAGGATTGCAAATGGTGTCTTGAAATAGGAGGGCACAAGGAACAATTCATTATCCTTTCCGTTGTATTCACTTCCTTTCTCCATTGTTATGCGGCCAGCGTTGGAGAAACATGTATTATTAATAACTAGTAACTAATCATCATTAATGGCAGTCATTTTACTGATTATAGCCTTCGTTGCCAGACTTATCTACATCCAGTCCGGCCTTCTCTTTGGTGTATTTGCATTGTTCTATGTCTATCCCGCAAGGCATATTGCAACTCGGAACGTAGCTCTCCTGTACAATGCACTATCCTCTTTGAATCCGAACTTTTAGATTATTAGAAGATGCTATGTATATATTCTCCGAGAGACTAACTGCATGTAATATAGCGAATATCAACATTGCAACAGGCACACGTGAAAATCTATGCAATCTTATCGATAAGGATCATTGCCAAGATATAATCACGTGTTGTGGAGCTTTCTCCAACCCGCAGGAAAGACGACGGGATTTGCTCTTTAAATCAGCTTCGCATTAAGTCAATCGACATGTTCGCTCGTTTTATACCCTCATGGGGCCGCTCCTCATCATTGGGGGCAGTTCCCCGGCCGTCAATGTTTCCGAGAACACGATGTTTTGAGTCTGGGACAAGATGCTTCTCTAGGAATTTCGTCCTGCGGGAGGAGAACGCTTCCGCGGCGCCGTTTAAAACAAAGCCATCAGAAGAGCGGAATACGTCTGCGATGTGAGAGGGTACTTAAATTGGGCTCTGAAATTCTTGCGTTAATATGTCCTAGGTACTATATGATCAGTCTTATGCTCGGAACCGTTGGCCTTGCGTATGGCTCCGTTCCTCTTTATAAGATGGTGTGTATAGCTGCTAGCTTCCTCCAATTCCTGCTGCCCAGACACGGCTAACATGATACTCTTGCGCTGATGCAGATCTGCCAACAAACCGGCTGGGGTGGTCAACCAGTCCTCACTCACCGCGGCGGAGACAACGATACCTCAGCTCGCGTAATCCCCGTTACCGACTCCCGACGACTGCGCATTACCTTCAACGGCTCCGTTTCAGACGTCCTACCCTGGAAATTCACACCGCAGCAGCGTGAAGTACGAGTTCTACCCGGAGAGACCGCTCTTGCCTTCTACACGGCCACGAACAAGGGTCCGGCGGATATTATCGGTATTGCGACGTATAGTGTGACGCCTGGTCAGGTTGCTCCGTACTTCAGCAAGATTCAGTGTTTCTGTTTCGAGGAGCAGAAGCTGAATGCTGGGGAGGCGGTGGATATGCCGGTTTTCTTCTTCATTGACCCGGATTTCGCCAAGGATCCTTCGATGAAGGGTATTGATACTATTACGTTGTCTTATACGTTTTTCAGTAAGGATTTGTGTTCTCCTGCTGTGTCCTAGTTGGCGTTTTGCTAATGATTAAACAGAGGCGCGGTACGATGATAATGGTGTTCTGAAGCCGATCCAGAACTAAGGCTAATCGGTGAATGATTTACGACTGCTTCTTTGGCTCATCTTGCATGCGAGATGATTTGACCTCTAGTCTGCCGGACCTACTACATATCGAAAGATTGATTCATTGAAACAACTTTTAATCTGTTGAAGGGCATATCCTGTGGCATGCCGGCGTTCGTCATTTTAACCACGGCATGGAGATCTACAGATAGGATCTTCTTTTCTTGACATTCTTATGCCATGAACAAAGCAACTTCTCCTCTCTTTCAAGAGAACTTGAATGCATCATGAATATACCTCTAGACCTCTGGATGTTCGAGAGGATTGTGTACTATATTTCTATGTATATATGTACCTATACGAAACTGAATTTTTGAACTCTTGCGTGTGCTGAATTTGGCGGCTTTGAGGAAGCAACAGCCAATAAGGTTGTGCAAGAAGTTAGGGCAGAGATTCATTCTGTAAGAGTTGGGAAGGAAATCTACCTAGGCAGCCGACTAAATGTACGGTCTCGTGACGACAAAGATTAGACTTTTCTTCAATAACGTTAAGCAGTACGTACAAAATCAAGGGAGAGGTAAAACTCGCTTCATTTCGGTGGAAATACGCAGAACAGAATAAACCAATTGAGTTGGAATAGAGAAACACTGGAGTTATGACGCCCCAAAAACTATTTACTTTAGGGCTAAGTTCTATGTAAAGCCATTGGGACCTGGATCTTCTAGAGCAATTGTAATTTTTCTGGTCAGATATTCACCCACTCTTTATTTTACGTGGGTAGCTCAAGGCTATCAACAGAACCTTTACTAACCCAGAGGCCCGCATACGTAAAATAAAAAAAAGCTTCGGTCTGATGCCAGGATACCACGATTCATTCGTCTCTTTATACTAGAAGATAATGATATTCTGATATTCACTGGACTAGATTTAATTGACAAGACTTCACGTTGTTCCCCACTACCTCACCGTTAAATTCCTTGATATCTTGATATCTTGAGAATAGACATGAAGATCCCCCCAGGACAATGCGAGGCGGGTCAAAGTATTCAAGATCAGGTTGCGGCGGGCTGCCTAGCACGCGAATCTTCACAATGTCTTTAAGAGGTTGACTGTCGGCCTCACTCGTATCATGATCAGCAGGAAGGACCAGCCGGACAAGGTCATGTGAATCAGTCATGACTCCTGCACGAAGAGCAAGATATTCGTTTCAGGCAGCGAAGACGCATCAAGTGTCCTGCTAATTTGAATGAATCGGGATGTTAGTACCTATATGTATCGGGTTAGAATGACTGCAACTTTTTCTCTGGGGATCGTATTCAATAATAGTACGGAGTACGGTTGTACGGGATGATTAACAATCGGGTCCCAACCACCTGGAAGAGAGCACACTTTCCAAACATCGTAGACTATCATCAAACCTTTATCCCCCCTTCCTTCATTTACCGTGATGAACGAAAAACGCCTCTATTCTCGTCCTCAAGATCTCGACTCCGCCAAACGGTGGGTAATCGGCGCTGCCATATTCCAACACCCAAAGTCAGACAACCGCTCCCTCCTCTTACTGAAGCGAGCCAGCCATGAAGACGCTTTTCCCGATGCATGGGAGCTCCCTGGCGGACATGTCGAAGAGACAAACGAGACCATCGCGCATACTGTCACACGAGAGGTTGTTGAGGAGACATCTCTGATTGTCGCTAAGATTATTGGCGAGATCGAACCGATGACGTGGGAGTCGAAAACTCGCTCCAACGTCCAACTTAATTATGTGGTGACGGTTTAGCAGGGGACTACAGTCGAGCTGAATGCTGATGAGCACTCGGCCTGGCTGTGGGTGCAGGAAGGACAGGTCGAGGCGCTGTACATGACTACGGAAATGAAAAAGGTTGTGCAAGATGCGTTTCTATATGCGGCTAGGGCTCCTTAGACAGTTGCTCGTGTTGAAAATGTGAATTTCGCATGTAAAGCGCAGCATGATTTCCTTTTACTTCCCTTCTGGTCCAATCTACCACCATGGCTTGTGAGAGACACTGAATCTGAACTCACAGTGCGGAAGATTACTCCGGACTCTCCATACAGACATTCAGGTCGTTCCATTGTTAGACCCACATCTGCATGCTCTTTCTGCGAGTTGCTACTCCGTAGAGGAGGACTTTTCCGCAGTATGCCACCCTTATGATACTTGGTAAACTGTCTTTACTCTTGTCACCCGGGCTAATTCATGATTACGACTTGCCTGATCTTTTACAGCTGTGCTGTGATATTCCACTCGTACCAACTGTCATGGGAACGCAGCAAGTCATTTGGGCACCAATACGGCTATATGTACACCGTACACTTGGGTGACACTGAATTACTAGAAGTGGTATAGCGTGTCTATTTAGGTTTAGCGTCACATTGTCGCTTGGCATCACGGTGCGTGCTCTATAAAGTCGCGCTCTATCGCTGCTTCAACTTCAACCAAATTTTTGCTATTTTCTCTTTCATATTTCGCCTCTGCCGCCTATGATTTTGGTGAGGCATTTTTACTATCGATTCTCTGCCTAGGCCCCCTCATTGCGCCACCCCCTTTTCGCTGAATGCAGTCATAATCACCTTGAAGCTGCAGTCTTTTCACACCAGTATGGTCACCCCACTCATGTTGAAAAGGTCTGCTAATAGAAATGATGTTTGAGATAAAATGTTGCCTTGCAAATTGAATGGTCCTCCATAATTTTCATCACGTCATCCTCCAACACTTCATCTCCCGCTGGCTGAGCGTCCTATGATGGATCAGTTTTATATGAATATCACCGCTATGTTCATGCCCATGTACAATTCTACAATTGGCTGCCTTGTTCGAATGAATAACTTGCTAGCATAGCGGCATCCGCTACCTCCGCTTTGTCTTCATTCTTGACTCCTTTCATCAGAGTTCTGGATGCACAGACAACAACTCAGCCTTCCCTGACCCGCAGGTGAGGAAGAACTGGTTGGCATAAAATGACAGGTTGAACTGCTGATGTCTCGCGCTCATGACTGGCATTCATTGTGTATCGGGAACAGTCGGCAGGAATAACTATCCGGCTTCTCCTGGCCTGTGCCGAACAGGCAACAGGGAATCGATTGGCACACAAGAGTGATTGAGAGCCCGCCATCCCCCAGCAATCAACAGAACAACGAAGACCAGAGATACTAAAGCAAGCTCAATGCATCCTTCACCATTCCCCTGAGAACCAGCGTTCGCCCGCACAGCCTGAACAGGATACCCCTCCTGCAACCCCAAACCCTGAGTCTCCCCAAAGCCAATTGGGCTTGGAACTCCAAAGCCACATTGCAGCAGCAGTGGCATTGAAAACAGCACAGATGAAGACCACTGGAGATGAATTCCTAGAGCTTGTATCCATGGTTAGTCAGAAGGTCACCGATTGGGAAAGGCAGAGCCTACAGGGAGCCGCTTTCTTGGGCAGGGACATCAGGACCCTGGTCCTCAATTTCAGCAAGAACCTAGTGACTGGATATCCTTCCAAACAGGAGAATCGCCAACCCCCACACCCGGAACACAACAGCTATGCTGAAGCTGCTGGAACCCCATCCAACGCCCCCAAGACACAGCCAAAGCTACCCAAGACCACACATAGGTCAGAAAAACCCCCGCGCATTTTTCTCCGCCTCCCCAAGGATCATCCAGCCCGACGAGCTAGCCCGTATGCCACAATGGATATACTGAGGAAACACCTAGACAGGGCCTGTTCTGCAGCTGTGAAAGAGATCCAACAGGTGCCCTCTGGTTTGGCAATCTGGCCTAAGGATGGCCTAGGCCTCCAGCTCCTCACAGAACGTAGGGAGCTTCTGGAACGCCTTATACAGGGAGCCACAGCAGAAGTTGAACAGAAATGGGCCATCTTCGCCCTACCAAAAGCGCCCCAGCAATATACCAGCTATGATGGGACCCAAGTGCCCATAACTGAGCAAATGGCTCTGGATGAGTTCAAGCTTCAGAAAGGCCTTTCCCCCCTGAAGTTCTACTTCTCAAACAAAACCCCGCTATCTAGCACTCTTATCATGGCTGTCCTTGAAGACCAAGCCCGAGCAGTCCCTAAATGGACCAACCTTTTCAGCAAGAATGTACAAGCCAAACAAAAACTCTTCCGAGCCCGTATAGAGCAGTGTACACGATGCTGGGACTACCATAACCCCGGACCTGCACCCGTACACCCAGGTGCCGAATTTGCAGCAAGAGAGACCACACTGAAGAGACCCAACCCTCTTCCAATGACAATGAGACCACAGACCCATGCTGTACCAATTGCTGTGGACCTTTCCCAGCAGACCACTCTAACTGCCCCACCCGGCCTACCATACAGCAGGGAGCCGTCCAACGGGCTAACCAAGTCACAACTTATTGCAGTCAGGAAAGCAGGTGCATGCCAGCATATGCTACAAGACTAGACTGCTACAACCGAGCCCTCCAGAAGCTTGGGCTCCTCACCGACTAGAGAACAGCCCCAAGCATGTTAGATAGGCTATCTCATCTACAGATCCTACAACTGAATGCTGGCCGAAACTGGGAAGCGCATGAAACTGCGCTACAACTGGCCTTTGAAAATAACTGTCACGCAGTTCTAATTCAGGGGCCCTGGATATTTACAGACTGCTCCCGTCGAATATCTAAACACCATCCATCATTCCACCAACTTGTCCCGATTGAGGACTGGTCAGATAGGCCCGAGTCCTCACATAGGTAATGAAACACCCATACCTGAAAGCGGAACTAGTTCCTTTTGGTCCACCATCCAAGGACATCCTAGCTATCCAAATTAACACCCCCCCAGAAGACGGCATTCCTGGTCAACATCTAGAACGCTCCCCGTGGAGCAGTTGATGAGAGCCAGGGTTTGGAGTCTCTCATGGCACAGACAGCCCCATCCCTCCCCTGCCTAATAGCTGGAGACTTTAACCTTCAACATCCTATATGGCAGTCCTCTGTTTGACCCTCTCCGAGAGCAGAGCCCTTCCTATCTTGGACAGAATCCCAAGATGTCACCCTGACACTCCCCCCTGACTCGCCGAGTCGAGGTCAAAACATGATTGACCTATCCTGAGCCAATAGTGCTCTGCCAAGCCCAAGAACAGCACCCCAGGAAAGATGGTGTGACTACCTCTATCCTTTGGAAGGCATGGCTCTCGCTAGGCCCCGCAATATCAACATTGTACAGACACTGCCTAGACCAGGCCTGGCACCCTACTCCCTTCCGAGATGCTTCACTCGTGGCCTTACCAAAACCAGGAAAGAGAGACGCTGCCACTCTTCCCCGCCGACTCGCTCGCTCAGTTCTCCTGCCCGGAAGCCAATCCAATACGCTATCGAACTGCCTCGGTTCTATGCTGAATAAAATCATCAATTGTACTGCTTGATGCAAGTACAACCGCAGGAAGCATGCCTGAGCAGAATCCGCCAGCAACGGACTGGGTATACATGGCAAGATTGGGATTTGATGCGAGATAGGTCCGAAGTTGGTTTACGCATAGACACACTCCCTTCTTTCCTACATGCGATGTGCTCGAAGAGGAACAATTGCACATATTGCAGGCATCGGGAGCTACAGTGGTGCCCCCAACGCGGGGATATTTTGTTCCTCGAAAGCGGCGATTTCAATTGCCTTGGAGGCTTTACAGCAGGAAGTGATTTCATTCGGGGTCCGGGTTTGTTTGGTCCAACTCGGCCATTTCCGGACGCCCTTCTTGTCTGCAGGACATCGCCAGAAGGTCTTAAACCGTATCACCGACCGTCCTGACGCTCATTCGTAGGGTATTTGATACGTTCGATGGTACTCAACAAGGTGATCCTGAGAAGGGCGTACGTGTGATTATCGAGGCGTTGACAAAAGAGGCGAAGGAGGTGCCGTTTCTCTTGCCAGTTGGACCGGATGTGCCAGAGGCAGAGTGGAAAGCTCATAAGGGACGAGCTGAGCAGATGCAGGCTGTACACAAAAACTGTTCATTTTCATGTACATTTTTGTTTTCCACAAATGTAACTACAGGAACGGGGAATTTTTCATCTATTCTTAACTACCTCAAACTATGTGGCTCATGCTATTGGTATATTTGAGCAAATAATGTAATGCTGTGCGGCCTTTGCGAATTGATCCTGGAAAGCCAGAGAAAAGCCAGTGGAATCTCACGTTCACTCTAAGGTGTAGAGTACGTACAATAAGCGGTTAATCATATTTACGCTTTGGGAATGTCGCTCAATGCGCTTATGGCTTTGAATTCCTCCACAGATGCCAATGTTCTGGATGCAGACTTCGATATCTCCTCGCTGGCATCACTTCCCAAAGGAAGCAACTCCGGCAACTTCCGCCCAGCTGCAGCCCCGGAAGAGGTGACCACATCATAGATGATTTGAGCTCCCTTGACCGGGTCACCGAGCTGAGCACCATGGAATGCAGCAAAGTTGGCATCAGTTGTACTGTTGAGTTCTCTGTATGCAGGTAGGCGGCTGCTCTTGCTCGTACCAGAGATATTGGCAGATGGGTTTAAAAATTCGGTTCGGAAAAAGCCTAATTCAACCAAGCAGTGGTTAATGCCAAACTGAGAAATCTCACCAGCTAATCCAATTGCTAGCCAGCGCAAGGCTGCCTTGGAGGCATTGTACAGGTTGCAACCAGGCATGGGGTACCAGGCAGCCATGGAGCCAATAGTGATCAAGGTACCAGTGCCTTTCTCACGGAGATGCGGGAGCAGCGCGCGATATGCTCTTTAGGAAGCGGACTGTGTAATCAGCGTTGGTGAAGAGTGGCTGTTCGTTCGTTTTTAAGTGAGCACCATTCTGAGTAAGCCGGACCCGGGTACAGGAGTACTGTGCTTCGTCTGTACCGGAGTACATCCTATGTACTCTGTATGTATCGACCCCACATACTTCATAATAGGCAAAGGCTGTCGGTCAGCCCGATTGGCAAATAACGAGGCACATGCTCCATTTACAAGTACCTGGATCATGGCGCAGACGGATCCAAGTATGCATGTACTTTTTGAGACATGATAGCGCGGCCTTTTTGAGTTACAGGGGCATCAACTTTCATTGCCAGACTAAAGTCTCCAAGATAGAATTCCTCTGTGCGTAAGTCCTCAGCGATCTGAAGAGGCCAAACGAGCTCTCCCTGTTTCCAGAGGTTGACGAATGGTATAATTTCCTTTAGTGGCCGACCGAGTGCTTCGTATTTAGCACTCCTGTTGAGATCGTGAAAAGATATCCCCCACATACAGTTCCTCTCATTCAAGTCTTTTGAATATCAGTTAATATGTGATCAACAGGAAAGAAGGTTGGGGGCATATTTCACTCACCGCAATGTACAATTCCGGCTTTATGTAAATTCTCTAAAGCCTCTAGCAATTGCCGAGCAGCGGACATGCGAGTAGCTATGGATGTCTTTTCCAGAACTCGCCAGCAAAGACATGGACCCATTAATGGAAACACTAGAGCCCTATGATGGCCATTGTCTCCAGGTCTAGGGAGTTAAAAGGTCGCCAAATATGTCACAAGATGAGAGGTATCCTGTACATCCTGGATGATCTTGTCTTGCATGCGGATTTCAGTTCCTGCCCAATCCCCCAAGCACATGACTTTGAGGGCTACATCCCTCTTGCCCTGAAGATCATGGGCCATCCAGACAGTGGAGAAGCCTCCAAAGCTGGTTTTATGCTCTACCAGGTATCTCTCATCGAGCACTTCTCCAAGACGAACGGGATAGAAGACGCGTTCAGTTTCCTCATCGTAGTTATGCCAGGGCTCAGCAACCTCTTCGAGGTCAGCTTCCTCGTCTTCATTTCTCACAAAGTCGCCGAAGTCTGCTGTGTCATCACCCTTGCAGTATTGGGGTGCTGGTGCCGTTACGCCACTGGAGAGTGTTCTAAGGCCGGCCATTTTTTGGCGAGTATGGATCGATGCCAGAGAGGGAGGCGGGGAGGGTGTGGCATTGTTCAGGGAGTGAGGCTTATGTATCGCGTTTGGTGACCACAAAGAAGGTCACTTGATGCAAGGGAAGTTCTGTTGGTTTAAATCACCACTCAATATAAGAGTACAGGAAACATTGGATGTAAACGCTGGGTAGTTGCGCTTAGCCTATTTTGGAAATTGGCCGCAGGCCACTTTGAAGCGGCGACGCCGCGACGAAAATGCCACGAAAATGAGCACCAAAGGCCACAAAACTTCGTGGCCTTTCCTCCGTCACCCAGAGTTACTTCGTACTCCGTACTCTCTCGGGCATTGGACTCACCGAAAGTACTGGATCGCCTCATCGCTTTGGTACTATTCGTCGGCTGAATGGAGATCATGCAGGTGGGGACGTCCCGTTTCCTGGCGAGCTGAAATGCACCATGACTGCACCTCATTCGGCAATCAATGTACCAACGGTAATGGGGCCTCCGATGCAAGACACGTGTCGCTCAGCTCTGTTGCCTTGCGTTTTAGCGTGATGCGACTCCTCGCCTTGGAAAGGAAAATCCCAGCAACAGCATTGATAGTATACCCAAGTCCACATCGGGTCCGAATCTCTGTATTGAGTTCTTCACACTCAAACAATCCATCGGTCGATTGCCTGTCATGAGTCAGCTATCTGTCTGTCGATAAGCCACACATCAAAATGTGCATAAATTGAGCCATTGCGTATTGCCAGCTGTCACGCTGTGGAATCTCAGCTGAGCCACTGCCATGTCAGCTGCAGGTTATTACCTAAATTGAGACTAACAGTCGATTATGGAGCCCGAGGCTGAGCTTTTGAATTGAGCGAGATTCAGTTCTCCCAAATCATATATAAACCCAGTGGAATATCCTAGACGGAGTATAATTCACAAGTCATACATACATTCTCCAATTGGCACCATGGTGACACAAGGCAATATCAATCCAGAGGAGCTCCGGGCCCTCGAACCCTTTCCGTCTCCGTCAACTGCACTTGTGAATAAGTCATACAAGCTCGAAAGTGATGGAAATGTACTGGAAGTCACGCCCGAAAGTGATGAAACCTTGGGTGTTGAGGAAGAAAACCTCAAATGTGTAATGTGGTTCAATACTGGAGTTTGTCTGCTCATGTCCCATGATTTCTGATTTATTATATCTAATGAAATGTATATAGCCCTTGACACTCGAAACAATCCGGAGGATCGATAGTCTTCAGCTGTTCACTGAGTCGCATGATGCGAATTCTGTCCTTACCACGGCTGATAACCGGACCTGGTTCGATCTTGCCATTCTGGAGAATGAAAATGACCAGCATGCTAGAGTCAAGCAAGAAATTGAGTTGGTGTGGACGAGTCATAGGAATCGAAGCCAGACGACGGAATTTGGCTGGGTAGGTTTACTTCATTCTGATCAAGAAAATGTGCTGACCGAACATATTTAGGACAAGGGAACTGTCTTTGACAAGAATCATCCTTTTCTACGTTTGTTAGAGGTATGTACGCTATATATCTAACTTGAAAAATGCTAATAAAACCTAGGACGGAAATTCTCTCGCAGTCCGTGTTTGTTCCGGTGACCAAAATGCCCACAACGTGGTTAGGAACGCAATTCTGAAATTGGATATTGGTGATGAAATGGGTAAGATGAGTCCCAGGTACAATCTTGCAACGATGCTAATTGCTCATCCTAGTCCGTCACGCCATTACATACAACGAGACACCAAAGGAAACCAAGATCATGGTGAATGTCTTCAAGGAGTGCAACTCTAGTGCACCTTCTGGCGATTACATGCCATGGGTGTCTCTCGGTGCTTTCAGGGCTGATTATTACGATGACGGTCGTACTCATCCGTTACGTGTTCTTGCTATGGGTATGATTTTTTTTTTTTTTTTTTTTTTTTTTTTTTGCTGCCAATGTTGATTGCTGCTGACAAGAGTAGATGGGGGTGGTGTTCGTGGACTGTCTTCTCTTTATATCCTCCAGAAAATTTTCGACAAGTTGGCAGAAAGGTTGGGAGAAAGGAGAAAGCCGTGTGAAGTCTTTGATATGATTGGAGGTACCAGCACTGGAGGGTATGTATTGCATGGTATCTGTTCGCGAACTCTACTGACTCCTTCAGCTTGATTGCCATTATGCTTGGTCGCCTTCAAATGGACGTCAACGACTGCATTAAGAAATACCAAGAATTAATGGGCATAGTCTTCAAGAAAAGTCAAGGAATATTTGGATCGGCCTGGGATTGGATAACCAACAATGGGAAATTCCTTTGGAGTGGCCAAACCTACGACGACAAACCCCTCGAAATGCAAATCAAGAAGCTCGTAAAGGACAAACTCGGAGATGAGAATGCCGACCTATATGAGGGGGAGGGCAATGCAGCTTGCAAAACGTATGAGTTCTATTCTCTCATCGATCTACATCAAGCTAACATATTTTAGATTCGTTGTAGCTACCCGGAGAGACGCACTCAACAACCGTTCCCCGGTTTTCCTGCGTTCCTACAAACATCCCCACGAATCCCAGGGCCTCCGCAATGTCAAAATCTGGCAAGCTGCTCGTGCAACATCTGCTGCCCCCACATACTTCTCTTCTATGAAGTTGGGTGACTATGAGTTAGTTGATGGAGGTTTGAGTGCCAACAATCCCCTCGGATGGTGAATACAATTTCCCCCGTTCCTAACTAAGAAATAACGCTGACCCCTCCAGGCTATGGACGGAAGTATTGAGCATCTACGGCATGGGGCGTAGGGCCAACTGCTTCCTCAGTATCGGCACTGGCATCGACTCCAACCAAGCAATTACCGATCCAAGGAAAGCGCCTGCTCAGGCCGTATCGGCTTTAGCAGCTGCCGCCACCAACACCGAGATTACTCACCTTCTCTTCAGGACTCTTATAGACGCCTTTGCTCCGAATAGTGGGAAGCCGAAATACTGGCGTCTCAATGTCAACAAGCCTATCGGTAAATGTATCGACGGTCAAGAACCCGAGAATTATGAGAAGGTGGTGGCCTTGGATGATAGTGGAGCTGCGGAAGTGTTAGAAAAAGGCGCTAAGGAGTATATCGACGAGGTGGGTGCTGATATCCAGAAGTGTGTCGATGCCATTTTGGATAAACATTAGGTTCTTTCTTGATATGTTCCTCTTTGGTCAACTATCTATATAAATATACATACATTCGCCATTTTACTCAAACGATTGTGTAGAAGAAAAGACGGGGTGTCCGAAGGTATGATGCCAGAGGCTAGATGATAGATGGACGATAGTAGAGAAGGATAATAGATTGATGTAGAGAACTAAAATACAGCAGGGTGACATGGTGATATTTATAAATAATTACACAGAGAAAGCTTCTATCTAGAACATTCCGTATAGCAACAAGAACAGGCATTCTGTTTAAGTACAAATGGACATATGCCTACAGATTGAACATGTTTCTCGACACCCTTGAAATTCTCATTATCTTTACTTCAAGCACATCAGCCAATGTCTCTCAGTTTGCCCCAGCCAAGTACAGCCTTATACACTTCCACTGGAAGCACCGCAGCATCCTCCTACCCTTTGGACGCACTGACTCCCCGGCCTTGTTCCAGTGGGTGGAGGTGCGGCCCACAACCGTCCTCCGCTATCTGGGCGTCAGATTTGATCACCATCTCACAGGATCTAAGCATGTTGACTGCTGTCGGGAAAGGGCGGCCTCCCTGATGGCAGCCCTCAGCTCTATAGCTGGGTCCACCTGGGGGGTCAGTCTCCTTCACCTCCGGCGTATGTATACGGCGGTGTTATGGCCACAGATAGCATATGGGTGCTCAGCATGGTATGTCCGTGGAGGCTATGGCTTCCAGGGAGCAGAGACGAATGCTACCAAGGCCATAGAGTCAATCCAGCACCAGGCACTTTACCGGATCGCCGGCGCCTTCCGGACAACGTCTCGGGCGGCCCTGGAGGTATGCCTCCACACCCCCCGCCCCCCGGCTATGATTGCTCTGGCCCGAACTGCGGAGGAGACATGTCTCCGGATACTGACTTCTCCGCTACGGGCCTCCCTCCATTCAATCCGCCAATCAGGCCGCCGGCCGGCAGCAAAGGCACTCAAACCATATAGATCGAAGGTCGAAATAGGGTTGTGGGGTGCAGTCAGGCAACCGCCAGCTGCCTAGCCACGTGTGGATCATTGCAGCACTAAACTCCCCACCGAACCCTTTCGCCATCTATTTATTCATTTATGGCAATGATTCGGGGAAATCATAGGGTTATTGTGGGCGCAGCTGAAGGCACCCGCCGGCTGCCTAGTTATGTGAGTCGGTATAAAACCCAATTCAAACCCCCCTTCTCCAATCTCTCAACGACCACCACCATGGCTTCTCAAGCATCTCGTTTCGATCTCCCCGGCTTTAAATTGCCGTTGAACTTCACTTTGAAGAGGGATTATAACTCGCCTAGACTCTTTCCCAATGCGCTGAACTACAATGATATCGAGGGAGGCTATGTGGGGTAGGGTAAGGATCGAGGACCTGCTTATCGCGCGCCGAGCTTATCCACATTAGTCGATCGAATACCCATCGGGACCTGTTGATGATGCAGGCGATTCAGTCCATTACGGAAAAGCCTGAATGGGATCGAAAGGTATGGCTGTATGACCATTTGGTCCAAAAATCGATCGTTAATTCGTGCAGGCTTTTGACGACGAAATCATCTCAAAATGGCGCGATGAACTCCTAAGCAGCGGCAAGGACATCACGCCTAAAATGGTCGATTGGGTTGTCAAGGAGCTCCAGTGGAAAGCCGGCATTTTTCGTGAAACAGGATACACCGTTGCTTTCGATCCTGGCGTTGTCAAGGCAGATGGTATAATCCCGTTCGAACTCCAGAAGGAATTGAAAGATGCGGCTCGTCCACTGGAGGATGTTCCGGAAGAGGAGAAAGATTACCATCCTGGGTCGGACCAAAAGGTCGTTGATCTGGTGCATCCTTCGCTCTTCCCTGTCATCTATGGGCATACTAGCATCCTCCCTGACCAAATGATTCGACTCGATGACTGTTTCAGCACCGTGGGGCAGGGCCAGTTACTTCCAGTACCACCAGAGAAACAAGCTCACCTTCCCAACGACAGCTATTGTTATTCGGCTTACCCGGGTCACCAAGGCTACAGCCGCCAGTTCCAATGGCTGCCCTGTAATATTGAGCTTACTCCAGACAATGGATGTCGCATTGCCTCATATGTGAACAACCTGCATCCCCAGAAGCACCGGGACCTATACCAAGTCATTGAGAAGATCCTTGCCAGAACCATCCCACTCTGGGATGCGACTCTAATTAACGTAAATTCTGACTACAACCGGATCCCTTACCACGAGGTTGAATTCCACGAACATCCGGATCCCGAACCTTGGCCCGCCAACGAAGAAGAGAACAGCGACGAATTTTGGGATCGACATTCAGAATGGGAAAACTCAACACCCATCAAGAAGCCCGAGCCGGGCGAGTTTAGACCGCCTGAGGTTCATCCGTATGACAAGGTCGACTTACGCGAGCAATTTGCCAAAACGGGATTGCAGGTTATTGTCAAACTGGCCAACATCGAGCTGACCCCGGAAAAACCGGAGTACAAAGGGGGATCATGGCACGTAGAAGGGCAGTTGGTAAGTGATTACTTTATTTCTGGTCTGAAGAGTCATAAATTAACATTTGTAGAACGAGCATATTTGCGCAACCGCCCTATACTACTACGACAGCGAGAATATCACGGACAGCACTCTCTCCTTCCGGCAGCGCGCCCGCGAAGACATGGACGATGTCTCCTATCCTCAAGAGCAACACGGGTTTTTGCACGAGGTTTACGGCTTTCCTCCGGATGTTGATGATCATAACGGCTCGGTCATCACACAAGATCTGGGCAGTGTGTCGACCCATGAAGGCCGTCTGCTGACATTCCCCAACATCCTCCAACACCGCGTGTCTCCTTTCTCACTGGCGGACAAGTCGAAACCCGGACACCGCAAGATTCTCGCCTTCTTCTTAGTCGATCCGAATCTTCGCATCATCTCTTCGGCGAACGTTCCTCCGCAGAGAGAAGATTGGTGGATTGAGAGAAGGGTCGCGCTTGAAAAGTCTCTGACCGTGCTTCCGCCTGAATTACGAAGCATGGTTCATGGGGAAATGGATGTTACTCCTATTACCATGGATGAGGCGAAGAACTATAGGTTGGATCTCATGGAGGAGAGGAAGACTGCGGCTGTTGAGCACAACAGTGATTTTGAGAAGGGCAATTTCAACTTGTGTGAGCATTGATTAATGTCGGACGTTACTCTTGATAGCCTTCTCTAATATCAACTCTGGTTGCTATTGCTGTACTCTGTACATAGCTTGACGATAAGCAACGTAATAGAGTTGGAACAAATTTGCCGATAACCATGCAATGCCCTGGCTTTATTCGTAGGAATGGTCACATAGCAGCTTCTGTCCTATAACCTAAATTATATATCCACAGGCATTTACATCGCGACACCCGCACACTCCAGTATAGTCTCCTGGCATCTATTCAAATTCCCCTAGCCTCCTCAATATTATGCCTGGCATCATTATACGCTACACTAAAAGATAGTTCTCCCTTGAACGTCCCAAGAAAGAGTCCAAGACCAGTCCCCAATTCTTCACCAGTGACCCACGGATCATCCAGCTCGAAAATGGACCGACGGGGCTGGATAATTTTGACCACGACGCCCATGCTCGAAATGGATGCGGATGGTGTAGGGTTCGGCCTGGGAACGGGTGTCAGGGCCGGGTCGTAGGGGAGCGTGCCTAGGGTCCAGTAGGCGGGTGTTAGGGCGATGTGTTCTGTGTCCTCGCGTATTTCTGTGTAGAATGTTTTGATTTGCTGTATGATGTTTCAGAATTCGTCTTTCTGTTGTTGGGAGTCTTTTTGAGAGGCAGAGGCTGCTAAGACTTCAATGTTGATGACCAAGCTTTGTCCAGACACGGAATGGTAGGTCGATATGGCATGTGCAGGAGTGCTGTAGGGTGGAATACAGTGACCGCGTTCGTTAATTAGAGAATAGTTAATATAGCGCACGCTTCGAGGCTCACAGCGTCGCTTCTGCGCATCCCGGACTGCCATGGCAATAGCAGCGTGATAAACATGCGTCACACTTGCCCCGAGAGCCTTGCATGCCGCTAGCAGCCGCTTAGTCTGCTAATGATCCAGTCTGAAAGCTATACGCTGGTGTTTTCCCGGGAGTGTCGCGTTAGACTGCAACGGCACGGTGGCGACCTCGACATTCTCGCGAAGTGCTGAGTTTGTGGCTCGGCACGCTCAATTCTGGCAGTCTGCTCGCTAGTAAGTGTCTCTGGAATGGCCGCAGCGACTCGTAGCGGTGGGCTCAGATTCCTCCATTCATGGCCGAGTCGTGGTAGCTGATAACTTGCCCCTTGGTCGTAGGCCTGCGATGCGTAGTCAAAGAGACGGTCCCAGAAGTGCAGTGTGCCAATGCCATCGACAATATCATGATGATCCCGGAGGACAAGGTCTGCCTGGATGTTGTTGTCTGATGAAATAGGCCGCAGGAAGCAATGGTGGGATGAGTATATCGCAGATGAAGCCATGCTTTTTGCAATGTTTCCTGAATTCGCTGCTCCGTGCTTGGTCGATCATTTTCTTTCTCGATGGTAATGGTGTACGAGATATGGCCGGTCATGGCAAAGTAAGTGCGTCCACTGACAGCATACGCTTTTCCGAGCGAGGTATAGAATCATCCTTCCGTGGATAGTGTTGATTGAAGAAGAGAAAGACGTTCAAAGCTTCTTCAGGCGAAATTGTTCTCTTCTCATAATCTTAAACTGTCCTCCAACGACACAGAAAAGTCAGAGTTGGGCTTCCTCAGAGAACTCTGAGAATATTATAAGCCAAAGCTGTTATCTGTTTGCCCGATGACTGCGGACCAGATGAATGGGTAGGCGCAGAGATTGGAACGGTCGTTCAGCAGAGGAATTCCAGGCAGCAAGCGTCAATGTACAAAGTCTATGAGAATCACCATACTGCAACGAATGAGATATACTTGCTTCCTGGCACATGAATGCATCCACGTTACCCACCGAAGATGGTTGCTCAGGCGCCCCAGGATCACTGGATAGCAACACCTAACGAAACATTCATTGCTACTACTTCGCAGAAAGTGACAAGAAGCCCTCGTTGAGTTTTTCAAGTGCTGTCAGAAAGCAAAGACATTGGACTCAAGAGACATAATGATTGTAACCAACGTCTAATCGATGCCCGATAACGTGCGAAAATAGCACTGCAAATGCGCATGCGACGACATGGGCCACTGTCTAGACAGAAATAAACATAGAAATGCCATTCACTGGCACCCTTCGAGGTTTCAGTCTCACCGAGGCATACCTCTCATTGAGAGAATTCAATGTCACAATGGGGTGGCAATTGAAACCAAAGTCAGAATGCATAGCGCTAGTGGCTACCCTCGATGGCTTTGATGCTTTTGGTGCCAGCTATTTCGTGAATGGGATATTCAAAGTCAACCAGTCAAGGCGCGACTTCAGGCCGAAATAATTGTCTCTTTCAGAGCAATGGCAGGTGTCAATCTATACCATCCCCATCACTGGTACTTCCTACCGCGCACAATGATCAATGAGTCCTGTCCGGCAGTTGAATCCAATACCAACGCCGGCCGTGTTGCACCGTTTGGAGAGGTCTCAGCAAAGTCATGGGGCAACTGGAACATTGCCGTAAGGACATCAATCAGAGTCGATATAAGTTTGTATATCGGTCAGCAAGACCTCATAAACACGATAGTCAAACTGTCGACGGAAATTGGCGTTGCTGGTGAGTATCTCTTCTTGTATGATTTATACAAGATTAACCCAATAGCTAATCGAGCGTCCAGAGCTCCATTATTCAATGGCGCGGATACAAGGAACAAAACAAATAGAAGCAGGTATCTCCTTGTACCGGAGATCCAAACAACCCTGAAGCAGGTTAACCGGGTTGCATATCAACTGTATGGATCTTGCCCAGACAATGATATAGCGCGATATTCCACGGCATGCACAGTCAGCTGCGGGAAAAACATAAAAATTTATTCAACTCAAAGAGGGACTCGAACAATTTTGCCGCCGTCCTTGTGCACGGATTACCGGGAACGGGTAAATCCCACTTTGCCGGACAGTATGTCTTCGATTATGCGGGCTTTTACCCGGGAGGGATAGTGAGCAAGCTGATAGCAATCTCCTACAAGCCAGGCGAAGTCCGATATATGATAAACTTCGGGTTTCAATCGCTATCAGGTCGCGAAAGAAACCTGAACATACTACGAAAGGGTATCTTTGATGACGATGTCAATGTTCGAAAATTTGGATACGCACGAGTTAGCAAAGGGCTGTAATGGGGCAAAGCCTATATTCATGATCGGTTGACACTTGACCAGATTGCCGAAGTGGAGGCAGTTGTTTATGCTCATCATACCCCCGCCAACGGATACATTTCCGCAAAGTCGAAGTACAGGGACCAGGGTCTAACAGATGAACGGGGCAAATGGATTCGATATATAAAGCAGGCGGACAGGAAAACTGGCTCTATACAGTGAGGTCCAGCATAAAGTGAAATAATTTCTCGAATACTGGTCCAGAAAGCTAAGGTCATACGATCGACTTCCTGGTTCCACCAGCAGGGCTATCCAAAACAATCCGCAGATCGTGAAGATGATTGAGGACCTAGAAGATGCCATTTTACAACTTCCTAACTAGAACATTGACAACAATGGCGAACCTATCTTGCAGCACGTACCAGATTACTCTACTCGACAAACCTCCCTCTCAGCGGATTGAGATGGTTCAGACCCGAGTGAAAGACGATATTGAGCAGTGGTCGAGAAAATTGAGGTTACTCGCGTCGAATAGTGCGGACAGCCCAAAGATTGCGAAAATGTTTAAAAGAGAAACTGTGCAGCTCCTCACTGGGAATATCAACTGTGATAAGTTTGATCAAAACAATGCGCCTATAATGTAATTAGGATGACTGCTAGAAAAGATATGTTCACTATGGCAAATACAATCATAATCAAATTGAATGCACATATGTCTCCAAATGACATGGATAGCAGAAATTCAATAAATCCAAGTTTGATTCAATGTGAGCGCATATAGGGCTCTTCGGTGGTCGCGCTGGGCACCGTGCATGCACGGTCCACTCATGTAAGCGCGCGTCACGACGCGTCAAGCTCAATTCTACCCGTTTGAGACGTGCCTTCGACAACGATATACAGAAGAGCGAACACTGAATACTAAGGCATAATTATATTATCGTGTCATCATGGCTTTACTAGTTGACAAGCTGCGCCCGCGAAGCCTGGAATCTCTCTCCTACCATCATGATCTTTCTGACCGGTTGAGGTCTCTGGTAGGGACATCTCAAAGCACCGTATCACAGCGAGAACTGGCTGACACTTTCATGATAACACTACAGGCACAAAGCGGCGACTTCCCCCATCTCCTCGTATACGGACCATCCGGCGCCGGAAAGAAAACCCGAATCATCGCGACGCTCAAAGAGCTTTACGGCCCCGGAGTGGAGAAGATCAAGATCGACGCACGAGTCTTCCAAACCACAAGCAACCGGAAACTCGAATTCAACATCGTATCCTCAATCTACCACCTCGAAATCACCCCTTCAGACGTCGGAAACTATGACCGGGTCGTGGTCCAGGAATTACTGAAGGAGGTCGCGCAGACGCAGCAGGTCGATCTCTCCGCGAAACAACGGTTCAAGGTCGTCGTGATCAATGAGGCGGACCATTTGACTCGCGATGCGCAGGCCGCTCTGAGACGTACGATGGAGAAATACAGTCCCAACATGCGGTTGATTCTTCTGGCCAATAGCACCTCGAACATCATCGCTCCTATTCGTTCTCGTACCCTGCTGGTCAGGGTTGCTGCGCCGACAGAAGAACAGATTTGCACGGTTCTGAAAACTGCAGGCAAGAAGGAGGGGTGGACTGAGGCGGCCGAGCTCAATAAGAGGATAGCGAAGGAGAGTGGGCGGAATCTTCGAAGGGCATTGCTTATGTTCGAGGCGATCTATGCTCAAAGTGAGAAAGTGTCGGACAGCACCCCAATTCCACCACCAGACTGGGAGGCTCTTATTTCTTTGACGGCGGAGGAGATCCTAGCAGAGCGATCGCCTGCTCGACTGCTGCAGGTTCGCGCACGGTTATATGACTTGTTAACCCACTGCATACCTCCTACGACTATCATCAAGACGTTGACATTCAAACTCGTTACCAAGGTTGATGATGCCCTCAAGCCAGACGTCATCAAGTGGTCTGCCTTTTACGAACATAGAATCAAGCAAGGCACTGTAAGTTCTATGAAACCAACGAATGGAGACAGTCCTGACACAGTATACAGAAAGTGATCTTCCATCTCGAGGCTTTCGTAGCCAAGTTCATGCGCATCTATGAGAGGTTCGTCTCTTGTCTATAGAGGTGTTCGGAAAACATTTGCTGACATCTAGGATAGTTACCTCATGGGCATGGACTTCTAAACCAAGAAATAATGAATAATGATTGTATAATATCATGTCTTAGCATTTGAAGAAAGAGAGCATCATTATACTAATTCAAGATCGTCGTTTCTGTTCCAATCACCATAGCGGTACGGACTTAAGTTGTGTTCATGTAGAGTAGAGAGAGAGAGAGAATGGCCAAGGTCACATACAAACTAGAACTATTGGTTTCTAAGAACTAGTTATCATCCTAAGATAAAATATATCAAGTTACAACATGGGGGATGAACTACGTCATACCTCGCAACCGGACATATATAGAACCTGCGCATCACCATCATATGGCGAGGCCATCACATTCAAAACAATCCATTGAAATCAACTTATTTAGATACTTGTCATTAAGTCGCATTATTTGCACTCGTGTAATCCATTCCACAATGTCCAACCCGCAGCTTCTCGACATTGAACCCGGTGGGGAGAACACGCAGTATGCTATCTCGATATCTACGAACTTTTCAGGAATTTTGGGTAACAATTGCAGATATGAATCTACGCATACCTTCGTTGAGCCCCCAGAAAAGCAGACTGGCCAGCTAGGTGGTAGGTATTGCTACAGTAATCACCGAGAACAATAACTAACCGGAACTCCAGCCGGCGAGAAGCACACAAAAAGCCAAATGAAAACTACGTTCGGATCTGGTGGGCACAAAGACGAGGACTTGAAAATGGCTCATCAGCTGGAAACCGGTGAACCCGGAGGTGGTTTGCGAGGTGAAACGGATAAAGGTATGTTGTATTGTATTCATTTCCCTTTTGTCGAACTCCTCGTGGCAAAGTCATTTGCATATAAGACAATACATGAAAAAGAAAACATGTCAGAAGCTGACAATAGTGTACAAAAGATCTGAAGCCCGAGAACCAAGCCCAAGAGGGTAATGATAGAGTAGCGGCGAAGACGAGAAGTCAACAGAGGTATGGGCCCGGCTCAGGCATTGGGGCTTAATATCGGCGCGGTCGTGTAATAAAGGCATGAGAAAGACGACGATGGAAGCGGAATGTATTTATTGGGAGGAAGATGGGCTGGACGTAACCGACTTGGGTCCTGTGGTTTCGGCGTCCGTACCGAGGGGCAGGTTTCTGCGTGGCCGCTTGAGGCTTTCCAAGGTGACACCGTTTCCGAGCTTCGTCAGGCCGACCACAGGAGGGTCGCCCTTCTTGACAAATTCCCAAAGACCTGCAATCAATATGTATTAGTACCAGTAGCTTCATACCCATTCATTGCAACATTGAAAACATACCGGGCAACTTGTGGCCTGCCAAACGGAATGCCTCCCTGGCGACCTTCTCGTGGACTTTCCCGCTAATCTCAAAGACCACCCGGCTCACGGCAACTTTCGCCGTCCAGTAGTCGAACTTTCCCTTACCCTTACCCATACGCTGTTCGTTACCCTTGGTGTAGACACCAATGTTGGCGCTCACACGCTTGTACAGGTTGTAGTCCATTCCACGTAGCCTCCGCTTGATTGTCTCCTCTGCGATTCTGAGGTGTAGAGCCGGTACTCTGCGGTCGTGGTCTTTCATGCGCAATCCATAGTCCCCCCACACAACAGTCGTACCCCGAGTAGAACCACCGGTGGCGACATGCGGACGACCCTTTGGCGACTTAGATCTTTCCGCAAATTTGGGCGTAAGCCAGTCGAGCGCGGGGGATGTGGTAGAGAAGCATCGCGAGAATGGAATCGCAGTGAACGGTGTTGTCAGACCTGTTGTCGCCTCGAGTGTTAGTCCCGCGGTGTTTCTTATAAAAATCTTCCATCTCGGCGAGCTCATCAATCCTCACCAGTAGGTCGGAAAGAGGCCAACTGAGGCCCTCCAAACATCTTCATATGTAGACCCATTGTGACCGTGGATATCGGACTATCTATCGGCTAAAGCGGTGGTTAATGGATCTTGAAGAACTTCTGGGTTATCGGCATATCCGCATCTCCGATCCCGGCCCCAAAAGGGTAATAGTACCATGCACGGTCCACAAGCGTGTTTCTTATGTAATTGCTGCCTTCACGTCGCCAATCCAGGCAGGCGCGTCACTCTGCCGTGTTTTCAATAGAAGAGCTCGATACATTGGTCTTTGGGCATTTCTCTGTTGTTGATTCATTTTGGAATATACTGTGGAACTGTAGGGAATGCTTTGTTTGGAGTGAAACACCATGCCTACCGATATTAGGAGCTTCTTTGGCAAACCTAGCCAAGGGTCCGACTCGTCGCCTGCGAAACCGCCGGCGAAAAAAGAGGTATGTCGGTATACCTTTCTCGAGGATACTTTGTCGCATTGCTAACATTGATTGGATTCAGGACTCGACTGCGACGAGAAAAAAGCGTATGGATTGGCCTGATTCCTAGAACCAGTGGGTTAAGCTAACGGAAACATAGGCAGCAGAAAGGTTGTGGACGACAGTGACGACGAGGAGGTAGCTGAGATCAAGGCACCGACACCAAAAGCTAAAACCCCAGCTAAGCCGTACGTCATGCAGCATGTTTTCAAGCTCCTTTGGCTGTTACTGACATTGGTGATTTGAAGAAAGCCCGAACCGGCCAAAGGAGAACCCACGTCGACATCAGATTATTTCGGCTCTAGTAAGAAGAAAAGCCGGTCCGCGAAGACGAGCAATGAACCTCCTACCGCTACACCCCCGGCTACGAAGGAGAAGCCGGCTAGCGATCGCAAAGCCGGAAGCCCCCGAAAAGCGAAAGAAAGTCCAGCTGTTGAAGTCTCGATAAAACCGACAAAACGCGCACCCCGGGAAACTACGAAGAAAAGCAAGGCTGCTGACGATGATGAAGATCTTGGCGGCGACGATATATTTGCGACGGAGTATGGAAGATCGGGCAAACGCGACGATGACTATATGGAGGGCGACAACGATAATGATAGCGACCTCGAAGAGCTGGCTGTAAGACCGGCAACAGCAACTTCTGGAAAGACAGCGCACGACAAGAAAGCTCCCAGCGCTGAAGAGGATGACGACGTGGTCATGGAGGATATTCCGAAATCTTCCTCGAAAGCCTCGAAATCGGCGGCTGAACGGCCAGCGCGCAAGCGGAAATCTGAGGTACTTGATAAAGCAGACGAGACACAGGACGGTGCGGAGAAAAAAGCGCCAGCTTCCTCAGTCCCATCGACAAAGAAATCAAAAGCATCTCCCACCAAGCAAGCTCAGCCGGAAAGCAAAGAGATTCAAGATATCTTTGACAGCATTCCAACGATCAAACCTCCCTCGCCTCCCCCGAAGGGTGATGAAAAGAAGAAATTCAATTTCGCTGCTCAGCGGTCAAGAACACCTCCGGGTGGTGGATCTGCCGAACTACCAGAGGGCGCTGAGAACTGTCTTGCTGGGCTCTCTTTCGTTTTTACCGGTGTACTTGAGGTGATAGGTCGCGAAGAGGGTCAGAATTTGGTCAAGAAATACGGCGGCAAGGTCACTGGTGCGCCTAGCTCAAAGACAAGCTACGTCGTCCTGGGTAGTGATGCCGGGCCCAGCAAACTGGCGACAATACAAAAGCACAAGCTGAAGACTATCAACGAAGAGGGACTTTTTGAGCTGATCAGGCGGCTTCCTGCAAATGGCGGTGATGGAAAGGCGGCTGAGAAACATGATGCTAAGAGGAAGGCTGACGAAGAGAAAATCCGTGCCATGGCTGCTGAGATTGATCAGGAAGAGTCGCGCAAAAAGAAGGCCATGGCGGCTGCTGCCCCTAGTCCCTCTAGCTCTCAGGGTCCGGTGGCTTCTCAAGGCGTGAAGGTGGACGACCGTCTCTGGACAACAAAATACGCACCGACATCAATCAACATGATTTGCGGCAACAAAGCGGCTGTCGAAAAACTCCAGAACTGGCTCCGTGACTGGCAGAAGAATGCAAAAACGAACTTTAGCCGTCCCGGAAAAGATGGTTCTGGTAAATATCGCTCTGTTATGATCCATGGACCTCCAGGAATTGGTAAGACTACTGCGGCGCATATGGTGGCCAAGCTTGAAGGTTACGATGTATTAGAGTCCAATGCGAGTGATACCAGAAGCAAGAAGCTTGTGGAGAATGGTCTTGTTGGCGTCCTCGACACTACCTCTCTCCAGGGATATTTCTCGGGCTCCGGCAAGAAAGTCGAGAGTGAAAAAAAGAACATGGTCCTGATTATGGATGAGGTGGACGGAATGTCGGCAGGCGATCGAGGTGGTGTCGGGGCTATGGCTGCCGTTGCGAAGAAGACGCAAATTCCTCTCATTCTCATTTGTAACGAGCGAAGACTTCCGAAGATGAAGCCATTCGATCACGTCACGTATGAGGTTCCTTTTAGGCGCCCGACCGCTGACCAAATCAGAGCTAGATTGTCTACGATCTGCTTTAGAGAAGGCTTGAAGATCCCACCACCCGTTCTGGACGGTCTAATCGAAGGTACTCATGCCGATATCCGTCAAGTCATCAACATGCTCTCGACGGTGAAACTTGACCAGCAGAACTTGGACTATGACAAGGGCAAGGAGATGTCTAAAGCATGGGAAAAGCATGTGATTCTGAAGCCATGGGATATTGTTGGCAAGATCCTCAACGCTCAGATGTTTTCTCCCAGTTCGAAGTCCACATTGAACGACAAGATTGAACTCTACTTCAATGACCACGAATTTAGCTACCTGATGCTTCAGGAGAATTATTTGAAGACGAAGCCAGTACTTGCCAACAATTATCAGGGCAAGGAGCAGAAACTGAAAATGCTTGAACTCGCAGATAATGCGGCTTCCAGCATCAGTGATGGCGACCTTGTTGACAGAATGATCCATGGCTCGCAGCAGCAATGGAGCTTAATGCCAACGCATGCTGCTTTCAGTTTTGTTCGTCCGGCTAGCTTCTCCTACGGAAACATGATGGAACGCCCCGGGTTTACTAGCTGGCTGGGGCAGAATAGCAAGCAAGGTATGTTTTCCTTTTCCCTTTTTATCTGGGCCGGTTTTTATTGACATAGGAATCCAGGGAAAATGTCGCGTTATGTCAAAGAGATTCAGGGCCACATGCGGCTCCGTTCTTCTGGCGACCGGGATGAAATCCGGCAGCAATACATGCCGCTGGTCTGGGAGAAGTTGGTCCGCCGGCTGCAGAACGAGGGCAAAGACAGCGTGGAGGAAGTTATCGATTTCATGGACAGTTACTTCCTGACGCGCGAGGACTGGGATGCTCTTCTTGAGCTTGGACTTGGGCCAATGGATGAATCCACCGTCAAGCTTGAGACACAGACCAAGGCTGCATTTACGCGTGTCTATAACCAGCGCTCGCATCCTCTACCATTCATGAAGGCTAGCAACGTCGTGGCACCGAAGAAGGCGCCGAAGGAGAAGCCTGACATTGAAGATGCGATCGACGAGTCGGACGAAGATGAAGTGGTCGAGGAGGAGTCGAAGGAACAGGATGAGGAGGAAGAACTGGATCTGAAGAAGGACAAGTATGTCAGTTTGCCGAAGAAGAAGGCTGCAGCCGGCAAAGGGAAAAAGGGCAAACAGAAAGCTGCGGATGACGATGAGGCGGAGGAGAAACCGAAGAGAGGAAAGGCCCGAAAGCCTAAAGTTAAGGCTTGATCTTCTTGATATTGTTGAGTGTTCATTTTGGCATCTTTAGTGCTTTGGGAGTTTTTGTCTCGGCTGCATATGTGCATGTCCTTCCAGCCAGGACTTATGGGTGTATTTATATGTTCCTACATGTACTGGATTTTGTTAAAGCGTTCATGAATTTTGTCTTTTGGAGGCATTCAGCCTATGTTCTGCTGTGCAGAAGGTTGCCTTCTCTTCTCACTGAATAAGTTATAAGGCCCCGGGTGACCAACAGTCAATAGTTGGTGGCGCTGTCTTCTGCGCACATTGTGATTGTCTGGGCAAGTAATTCGAGAAAATTACCCAGTTATATCCTGCATTCCAGTAAAGGGTTCCCACCAACAAGAAACCATGCGGTTTTCTTTACCCGGCTTTCCTACGAAACAGACTAAGAAAGTCACTGGCATCCGTTTCGAGGAATCGTGTACAAACCAGCAACCTGGTCGGAAAATATTACTTGAGCCCGAAAATCTATCTGAGAGAAGCGCAAACAAATGCAAAAGTCTATTTTCTTCTCGCGAACATACGACGCGGGACTTCAGCCAAGATGGGCCGTATACAAGGTTAATCAGCTTTCCGAGGACAGTGGGATCCAAGCGTGTGCGTGAGGGAAGTCCGACATTGTCTGCTCCTAAGATGGAATTTCGTCACAGTAAGCATTCAATAACATAGTGGTATCCTTACTTCGTAATTTCATAAGGTCATACAAGGAGGAGAACGTTCATAAAAGTGCGTCCTCGGTTCTCAACAGGATCAACGCACACAGCTCAAGTCAAACCTACGGAATATCAGTATAAACGACTCGCCATGAATGCAGGGCGCAACAACTTGAACTCGCCTTTTCATCTCTAGCAAAGTATTGCAGACGCATGTCCATCTCCATCTCGAAACGTTCCTTGCAATACGGTTCGTTGGACAATGTTTTGATTTGATCAGTGCCGGGGGGGAATCCATCTCAAAGATAGGCTCCCCATTTCCGCGCATGTTGACCAGCACACTTTGACGGAAATGCCAGCAAAGGATCTCATCTGAGACGCGGTCGGGGTTGGCTGGGTCCCTGCAGGCCGGCTCAAGAACACGCCCATCGATTCCGTCTTCATCGGGGGCAAAAGAAACGATTTTGTAACCGTCCTATATCATGTCGGTATGTCCAGAGCAAAAGGAGGTCCTCCAAGAGTACATACATCAGGGTTGATCGAGAAGAAATACTGATCGAAGGCGGAGTGGAGGTCACGCTTCATCAACAGTCCGTTTTGGACGGAGTTGATTTTGGATATGCCCATAGTCTCGTCCATATTCGTGGCCCACCTAGAGAAGCCAAATTCATTCCAGAAACTCTCGCACTCCAGAGGAAAAACGTGCGCTGCTTCTAGTTTCGTCCATACCCCGGAGCTTGCGAGTAAGCCGCCTCCTCCGGAGACCATGCACTTTCTGTCTCTTCCACGAATGCCGTCACGAAAAGCACTTGCACGCCCAGAGATATTACAGCTGCACGTGCAAAAAAACCACACTTCGTCGGTTGCATTGATATCATCTAGATGGAAAGTCAGTGATTGACGATGTTGGGCCCACACAAGGAGGATCTTACCCTCGCTGATGATCCCCTGGAGCGACTAGATCGGCGCTGGACGTCACAATGTTTCCAGTACTCTTTTGCCTGATTGAGAAATGATCGATAGTGACCAACAAGATACCGCGCAGCATATCGTCGAAGTTCGCGTATGTGATCGAACCCGCCTGGTGAACACCCCCAAGATACTTCTGTGTTGCGGCATCATAAACATGCACGTCACTCCACGAGTAGCCGCTGACATGTGGCCGTTTGGCATTGTGTAACATTCTTAGACAGAAGAATCATAGTTGGAATGTAGAGCAACGGCGGACTAGTCCTCCGCCCGGATCGGAACAACGGAATAATTGGCACGCTGATTATATGCTACTCATACACCTCTTCGCATCTTCGCAGGCTGGTGTTCGCTAAGCCAGGCTGGTCCTGGTTAATCCAAACGCATTCTTTTATTGCCTCTTTATCTTTCTATCGTGTACAGTAGGCGTTCGCCATCCACTCTCTTACAGCCTCGGAAGGCCATGCCCTCCACGCACTGACGGTGGGCTGTCTATCGCATCAATAGAGATCGGCTCAATCCTGATTCCTACTAGATCGCCTCTTATTTATATATATCCTCTGAGAGTTATCCTTATCCCGACCGAAAAGATGTCGCTCCTTCATAACGAAGAGTATGTCCCGCGCACGCTCACCCCTCCTTTCTCCCCCCCTCGTGCCGACTCCGGAGTACTAATTCAGGCAATTTTTGGATAGTTTCGCCATCTGGCAGCTCCGAACCTCATACCTGTCCACAATCAAAGATGGAATCGGAGACCGTCTAATCAACGTCAACAATTCCGTCCTCAACACGCCTGGTTTCCGCGCGGCGGGCTGGTCCTCGGCTTCCGCGAACCCCTACACCCAAACGGCCGCCGCCCATATCAAGCGGACGTATTCCCCGCCGATTCCTACGACGACTACGGTTTCTGGAGACTATTATCGGTTTGGTGCGAATAAGGAGTTGGCGGATGGCGGGTTCGGGGAGGAAGGGGAGGATGAGGAAGGGGGTATGGTGACGGGCAAGAGCAGTGCAGAGGTTACTGGGCGGAGACATCATGGGCGGCATGGGAAGAAGCCTCGTCGGCGGGAGCGGCAGCAGCAAGATCACCGGATTGCTGAGGAGGATGATAGTAGTGACTTGAGTGATGATAGCGACGATGATGGGGAGAGCTCGCGAAGGTCAGTTGGGCATCTGTTGACTATAGGTCCACAGTCTGTTGAGGTTCTAACTCGGATGCAGGACTAGTCAACCGATCAGTTTCTCTAAAGTACCGATACGGACACGAGCCGGTTCCTCTCCGATACGTTCGCATGATCGAAATGAGCGGCCAGAGCTTATGGCCACCTTGCCCTCACATCCGCATACCAGCAATCACTACCGTACAGGGTCTCTGGGGACAGCTGTTTCTGTGAAGAATGAACGACCGCGGCGAGATACGACTACGAGCAGTGACCTGTCGTCGGACAATGAAATAGAGTCTACCGCACTCAAGGGGCAGCAGATTCGGTTCTCCTCGCGAAACAGGGTAATTGAGCCCGAAGACCACAGAACGAGCAATCGCGATACCATGACGGTTGACGACTTGAATGAGGAAGTTGAGAATTCGAATGGAGAATCTGTTGGATCCGGGCTTTCGTCCGATTTCGATGCCACCGCAGGATCCGCTTCGTTGCTTGAAGATGTCGATATCACCGGTACTCTGGGGTCGTCATCCCCGATCGCATTGATGCATAAGCTGCAAAATACATCGGGGTCCCAAAATGCGTCGCCTAGGAAGACAAAGACTCCAGCACCAGAGTTGCAGGATCTCCCGCCTCCACGACCCATTAGTCAAGTGAAGCCTGTGAGCTTGCTCACCCAGAATCTACTTGCTCGAAAGAAAGCACCTTCCAACCCCGTGGAAATGTTCGCGACGCTCGCTGGCAAGGGTCTGATCGATGCTCTAAATATCAAGATCTACGTTCCGTTTTCGTCAGATCCGGAGGAGCCCCTTGACATGCCACTTGCTCGCGAATCCAAGATCTCTGAGCAGCCGGCTCCGGTGATTGTGGCAGAGGCTATTGGGCTTGCTCTCTGGCAGTATGGGAGCGAAGGCCATCAGCCAGCCATTGAGCGCAGCAAGTTGTCCGTCAACCGCTGGACGCTGCGGATGGTCGAGGATGGTGAAGTGGAGTATGACTTCCCTCCGCTTGGTCGAATGTCACCGATTACAGACTTCACGTCGAACAACAACAATCGGGCAGGTGGTGCGCGAGGGAGGTCGAGAGGCAAGCAGTACGACGAGTTTGCGCTTGTCGAGGCGTCTCAGGCAGACTTTGAGGAGAACGAACGTCTGTACCCCAAGTTCAGCCAGACCATGTCTACTGAGGAGAGCAATGAGCCTGCTGCTGCACTTGCTGTGCCGCCAACCCAGCAACCTGCACAGTTCAGAGCACCGCCTGCTCGCCCCAATCCCATCCTGGGTCAGCCATTCTCGTCGGCCTTGAATGACAGTACTCTAACCCCGGCGGACCGTCCAGCGGTACCGGTGTCGCATGCCACGCCTCGCATGGGAGTGGCCAAGACAATAAAAGTGCGGTTCATCAACCTGGAGGCCTCTACGCATGTTATGACTCTCAATACGACGACGGATAGCTACATTGCAGAGCTCCTGGACTCGGTCTGCAAGAGATGGGGTCTAGACAAGGGCAACTATCTTTTAAAGGTGATGGGATCGAACACGGTAGCGCCGCTGGACCGTACGGTTGAAGCGCTGGGCAATATTACAGAGCTGGATCTGGTCCGGCGACGGTTCGGGGCCGGGCCGCTGACATTGACGGGATCACCGCATAGCTCCTCGCCCAACGCACCGTTACTGATTGACAATGTCGGAAACCCGAAGAAGAGCAAGAAGGCCACTCAACGCATGCTTCCGCTGACCCAGAAACCGGATCTCGTTGGTGGTTATTACAGACGATACCACGTGTTCCGCAAACAATCCATGTCATTTACAGCTTCGAACCACCGAACGCTTACCTTTGACAACGACTACATGCATATCATGCCGCCTGACACTGGCAAGACGGTGTCAGATGCGAAGACACGGTCAATCAGCTTCAACGACGTGGTCGGGTGTAAAGTGAGTCGGCGGCATCCGAAGAGTTTCCGGGTAGTGGTGCTTCGGGGGAATGATGCTACGGAACAGAAGCGGTATGACTTTGAGGCGAGGAATGCGTTGGAAGCGGTTGAGATAGTGGACGAGATTAAGAAGAACATGGCACATTATCGGATTTAGTCTTCTTTGGATTGCTGCATTGTTAGTGGAGTTTAGTGTTAGAAATGAATTCAGAGCATTGGCATCTGGCTACACAGTTTAAGTATTGTATTCAAACATGTTTCAGTAATGAGCGGATGGTTGTTTCATTCTCATACATACTTGGATGCTCGGGACAAGCGGAGAGGGTTGCCCCCATAGCGTCATTCTCCAGAAGGGAACCGTGGAACAGAGGGATGTTCTCATCATCGTCAGTCTGAGTGAGAGAATATGTAGTCGTAGTAGATCATGAATGCAGCTCTCCATAGAAAATATTAGTAGTCGTGCATAGTTGGTGAGGGTATTAATGCCCTGTGGTGACATCAAGCTCTTCCCCACTGTCTGTTCGCTGTCTGTCTGCTCTTTCAGTCTACCTCTCTTCTTCCTTCACTTCACCTTTCACCATTTCTTAACACTTTTCTAATACAGTCACCCTGTGGACTGGCAATTGTCTATTTCGTTTCTCCGGTTCTCCTAGTCTCCAGCTCTTCTCTTCTTCCTCTCTCTCCCTCTCTTAGTACCCCGTTTCGTCCCATCACCGCTATATTCCCCCGGTCCCCTATTCAAATAGGAGAACTTGACCAATTGTTCAATCCTCATGCCGAATCTCGGAGGGCTTTTGAAAAAACGGCGGACCAAGGATTCGCACACACTGAGCAAAGAGGTGCAAGAATCAGGTTGGTTCTTCCTGCTCTCATGGCCGTCCACCGTTGCCGAAACACAAACGTCACCCCAAATGCGGCCGGTTTCCCCTCCGCCGCCACATTCTCTCACTCCTCATTCTCTCTTCTCTCTTTTCTCCTCTCATCCTTTGTCTTTCCCGGTCCTCCCCTCTTTCTGTACACGCTGAAACCCTCAAATTCTCCGTTGTTTCACTCAATTTTATATTCTTAGTCAGACCTGTCTTCTATCCCCGGTAGTGCTAATTCTCTCTCTCCTCTCCTTCTCCCCCAGGCGCATCCATGCAAGCTACCAACAACCAATCCCACCACCTCTCCCCGGCAACCCAACAGCCGCAGCAGTCGCATGGCGGCACCAGTATTCAGAATCTAGCCAATTTTGCCCAGCCGCAAGCCGCACAGCACCGATCACAACAAGAACACCAGTATAATAATCAGCATGCCTCGGGTGGACATCAGCAGCAGCAACAATTACATCAACCGCAGGCCCAGCAGAACAACCAGCAACAGCAACATGCGCAGCAGGAGCAGCAGCAGCAAAGCCGGTCAGATCGCGTCACCAAGAACAAGTACTCGCTGGAGGACTTTGCCCTGCAACGTACGCTAGGTACCGGTAGTTTCGGTCGTGTGCACTTGGTGCAGTCGACACATAATCATCGGTTCTATGCCATGAAGGTCTTGAAGAAGGCGCAGGTGGTTAAGATGAAGCAGATTGAGCATACCAATGATGAGCGCAAGATGCTGAGTCGCGCCCGGCACCCGTTCTTGATTACGCTGTGGGGTACATGGCAGGATTCGCGGAATTTGTACATGGTCATGGATTTCGTCGAGGGTGGTGAACTGTTCAGCTTGCTGCGCAAGTCTCAGGTGTGTTCTTTATCTACATGGAGAGCAAGTCGAAGCCGCAGCTGACCCCAGTGCGCAGCGATTCCCCAACCCCGTTGCCAAGTTCTATGCCGCCGAAGTGACCCTTGCGCTGGATTATCTACACACCCAGCAGATCATTTACCGTGATCTCAAGCCGGAAAACCTGTTGCTGGACCGTCACGGTCATCTGAAGATTACCGATTTTGGATTCGCAAAGGAAGTCCCGGATATTACATGGACCCTTTGCGGTACGCCCGATTACCTTGCTCCGGAAGTGGTATCGTCCAAGGGTTACAACAAATCGGTGGATTGGTGAGTTAACAGGGACTTTCTGGTCGGTATGATTTTTGCTGACTAGATGAAGGTGGTCGCTGGGTATCTTGATTTTCGAAATGCTGTGCGGGTTTACGCCGTTCTGGGACAGCGGCTCGCCGGTCAAGATCTACGAGAACATCCTCCGCGGAAAAGTCAAGTATCCGCCATACTTGCACCCCGATGCCGTTGACCTCCTTTCGCAGCTGATCACCGCAGACCTGACCAAGCGTCTGGGTAACTTGCACGGCGGCTCGGATGATGTCAAGCAGCATCCGTGGTTTGCGGAGGTGACTTGGGACCGGTTAGCCAGGAAGGACATTGATGCTCCTTACGTGCCACCCATCCGGGGAGGACAGGGAGATGCCAGTCAGTATGACCGGTACCCCGAGGAGACTGAATCATACGGTCTTCCGGGCGATGACCAGTAAGGACCTTTACAATATCCATGAAGTGACGTTCACAACTAACCCTCTCTACAGGCATGGTCATCTATTCCCTGACTTTTAGTGCTGTGATAAATCATGATGGAATGACAATTCACATTATAACAGGATGTCTGTCTGGAACACCGGCATCTTCGTACTGGTAGCACACAGCCTGGGGACGAAGATGCGAATAAGGAACCGCTACGGTCCTCTGGAATATATTAGCAACAATGGGATAAAAGTTGCCGTTGGCTAGCCGGGTTGCTGGTCAATCTTTTCATCGGTTGGGTTTGGTATAGGCCGGTCGTCAATTTCTGACGTCAACCAAGAGTTATCCGGTCTTGTTCCTGCTCATTCAGGATGTGTGTTTTGAAATCTTGGGCTTGCTTGCTTTTTGTATTTGACTATCAGCATTATTTTTGTTCTATGCAAGCCTTGTGAATATTCTTCTCATGTGACTTTTATCGCTGCCATTTCCGAGTATCTAATTATAAATTCTGGAGTTATCTTCTCGACCTGTGTGATTATATAGTTCAATGACAGTTGACCACCTTGACATCCACATCGTCTACTCCATACAATAAGAAAAACGCACATACTATACACGTTTTCATTTGTATTCGCATTCACCATATCGTACAATCTTGAAAATCATCACAAGACAAAACACCCCTCAATTGCATTTTCTCATACATCATCCTTAATCCCCACCAGTAGCCAACGAGTTCATAGCAATCGTCTCCTGCGACCCATACTTCTTGCTCTCCTTTCCGACCCGCGCAATGTAGCTCTTGCTAGCGACGTTCCACAGCGAAATGTACTTCTCCATGCACGTCGACAGACAGCCTTCTTCGGAGGACGAGAGGGTCGAGCCGGGGGAGGGGATGCACTTGTCGAAGCAGTGCTCGTTGACTTTCTGTTTGTATTTATTACCACGTTAGTGATTACGCTGGCATATAGTTGTTTAGGGATGTAGCCTGGTTTGAAGGGGGAGGGTGTAGCGCACTCCGATCAATTGCCGGGCGTTGTTCACGGCGGCCTCTTGTTGCAGTTGCTTCACGATGGTGGATTTGATCTCGTCGACGTTGCCGGACGAGCCGGAGCTGGAACCGAAAATGGCCATTTTGAGTAATTCTTTATGTCGTGTATAGAGTGAAAAGAGGTGAATTGGTGTAAGAGTATAGTTGTAGTAGTTGTGGTAGAGTGATGATGCAAATCTCGGACTCGAGAGTGTGGCTAGTGCAGAGCTGCCCTGCTGCGCCACAGACGCCACCCCAGACTCCGATGTGGACACTTGGATGTTTATGGATTTGTCTTGTCGGCCATTTCTCTTCGTATACATTCACTCCTTCTTTTCTTTCTACGGTTATTTCGCTTCTCTACTGGAGGGCTTCTTCTATGTCTCTGTGGTAAAAGTGTCCCGGTGACATTGACCACATTAACAACCTCGCTATAACAACTACAACGAGGTAGTAGGTACCCCGGTATACCTACCGATCTGCCTTGCTACGCCCCCCTCGCGAGCACCATTCGCCTACTGTCTGTCTTTCAATTTCTGTTTCTCTTCAATTTTGACACTACAATCGCTCCAACTACTCTCTTTGCAATTTTCTTCTTCTTATCTATATCGTTGATTGACAGCCATCATGCTCCTCCCGCGGCTCTCGTCCCTACTCGGTCTGGTGGGCCTGGCGACTGTCCCGCTGGCCAATGCTTATGACGATTCGAATATCAAGAGTATTCCAGTATGTCCCCTCTCCTCTCAAGCTTAAGAGTGAAAGCAGGGAAAGAAGCTAACTTGAATAGCTCCGCACTCACAGTCTCTCACCGGTGGGTTTTGTTTCTCGCGGTATAGGGTCTTAACTTCTGACGTCGATAGCCTTACCTGGATTCCGACTTCCAAAGCCGCTGGTTCGATTTTGGTGGTGATACCATTGTTCGCGCTGATCAGTATGTTCGTATGTTTGGGAATAACGGAGGGGGGAGGCTAAACAAAAACAATATAGGTACATCCGTCTTACCTCGGACCGGCCGTCGCAACAAGGATGGGCGTTTTCGCGGGTTCCGTTGACTGCGACAAACTGGGAGGTGAGTCTTCTTTACATACTATGGTAATAAGGAGTGGGGATTAATAGACGCAGATCGAACTCGAATTCAAAATCCATGGAGATGGTAACCTGCACGGCGATGGATTCGCTCTGTGGCTCACCAAGCAGCGCGCAGTGCAGGGTCCGGTCTTTGGCTCGACGGACAACTTCGAGGGTCTCGGAATCTTCTTCGACACGTACAAGAACAACCGTCCCGGTACCTCGTTTCCGTTTGTCATGGCCATGATGGGCGATGGCAAGACGAGCTATGACCAGGCGCATGATGGAAAGGCCAACCAGTTGGCTGGATGTTCTGTATGTCAATGACGGGAAATTGATTGAGAATGTTGCTAACGAGACAGGCACGCGGCCTCCGAGGCGCCTCGATCCCCACCAAAGCCCGCCTAACCTACTTCCACGACCAATCCCTAACCCTCGAACTCCAATACAAGTCCGAAGACAGCTGGACAACGTGCTTCGAACTCAACGCCGAAGAAGCCAACATCGCCATCCCCTCCGTCGCCTACCTCGGTCTCTCCGCCGAAACCGGTGAACTCAGCGACAACCACGACGTCATCTCGCTCAAGACCCAGAACCTGTACAGTGTTGGCGGAGGTCCTGCGGGTCCTGCGCGCGGAGGCTCGTCCAGCGCTTCTAAGGACCGGGGTACTGTTAAGACTCCCAAGACCAAGACCAAGGAGTCTGGTGGTTGGGGTTGGTTCTTGTTTAAGGCTGTTTTGTTTGTCTTTGCGCTTGTGGGTGGGTACTTTGGATACACGGCTTATCGGGCTAAGCAGCGGTATAACCGGTTTTAAGTGAGGGGAGGGGAAGAAAGATGAAAATTCATATTCGTATGGTTCGTTAGTTTGTCGCATGCATAGCCTATTCTCTGTCAATGAATCGGGTGATTAAGCCGACTGCACTTTAATGGGTATATACCATGTGGAACCTCCCCCCGCCGGAAACCAGTATGCAATCAATGTAGGGTATCATAAAACAATGCCAACGCCTCTAATGCGAAAGTCAAGCCCGCTCCTTCAACTCATTCCACATGCGATCAATAATCTGAAAAACCTCCGTGACACTCCGCATAACATCCTCATCAATCCCCAACGCACCATACCGATGCTGAATCTTATCCGGATGCCACCTCACACGCTCCGCCTTCAGCACAGAAACCAACGCCTCATCACCACCCATCTCCGGCGCAGAAACCGGCACAAGCGCAAGCCGCATAAACTCCTCAACCGCCTCCCTGGAAACATCACCCCTCCTCCCAGACTCAACAGGCCAAAACACCAACTCCCCCATATCCTTCCCCCCACCAGTCTCCTCACGCTTCCCCTCCCTCAGCGAATTAATAACATCCCACCGGTTTAAATACCCCTCTCCAGCCCCCCTCCAAACCCTCCCCATCTTCCTCTCCCGCCCCCTAGCAAGACTCTCCTCCATAGCCCTCTCAAACGCCCTCCTCTCCCTCTCCCCCTCAACACCCCTCACCCTCTCCTTTTCCTTTCTGGCTTTCTCCCGTCGTTCCCGGTTCAACTGCTCCTGCATCTCAACCATCCCCTCCCTCGTACGTTCCCACATCCGCGTGCGCACGTACGCCGCGTATTCATCCTCGGTCATGGATTCGAGTTCCCCATTCGGACCCTTGGGGAGGTCCGGGACGGGATAGTTGTGGATGGGCTGACCGTAGATAGATTGCCAGTAGGCGGCGCCTTCATCATCGCCCAGGGCGTCGAAGAGGGATTCGCGGAAGGCGGCGTTGGGTGATAATCCTCGTGGGTTGTCCTCTGGGGTTGGTGTGGTGGTGTGGTTGTGGTTGTGGCGTTTGGAGCGGTGGGGGTGTTGGGGAGGGTCGACGCGGTGTCGTTTGCGGTGGCGGTGACGGTGCGTATCTGGGTCATCGCGTGAGGATCGTGAGGATCGTGATTTGGAAGAGGATTTGAAGCGGAATTTTGATTTTCGCGCGTGGGTGTAGTCGTCGCGGTCTGGATGGGAGTGGGTTTGGGAGTGTGTGTCGGCGGTTGGGGCCGGGGAGACCTCTTTTGTTTGCGCGGGATCCATATTGGCAAAATAGGGGGTGGTTGTTATGTGTCTAGCATTATGGTTCTGAAAGCGCGTACTTGTAGATGAGAACAAGGATGTCCAGCGTAGAAATGAAGATGAAAAGCGTCAACGGCAATAGCCAATAGACAACCACTAAAGCTCGATTAATAAGCCCGTTATCTTATCAGATCATCAGTTTGCGTGATGTCACCGATCAAAAGAAAAGAAAAGAAAAATCATCCTGAAACGGAACCGTCCTCCGTAGTTAACCCTAACCTCATCAAGGCTCTTCCACCGACTCGCTTACTACCTACTATGTGTACAGAGTACACAGACTCCATATTATATCCGCATACGTGCCCTCCTCGGTACATGTAAAGTCATGTTTCATACTAACTGCGCTAACATCAGACGGACCCTGGGGCTGTGTTCGCTGCGCCAGGGTCTTTGATATGATGTTTCAGACAGAAAAACATTTTATCGGAGAATTGTGGGGACTATAGTGATAGGCGGTGGTTTTATTAAACCCTGACCCTGACAGATGTTAAATTTTGCTTGATTGTACCTTTGTTTGTGCCCTTTTTTCTTTCTTCCTTGTTTGTTATAGGATTGGCGGGTGGGAAGGATATTTATCGGGATTTTCTGCCAATCACTCCTACAAACGCCAAAACAACAGAACATGATACACAGCATAAAAACACCGGCACAATGGACACCACCCTCGGCCCATACCGTTTCAACTACCCCGACGACGGCCTGGCAATCTACAAACTAGGCGACCTGGTCGAGCAGTACTTCCTTTGCAATGAGCATTTCTGGTTCCAGGTTCTGCGTGTCGGGGGGAAGATGTTCAAGTTTCGGGTTTCGACGCATACGGAGGGGGAGCAGAGGGTGAAGATTTGGAAGACGTTTCGGGGGGTTCCGAGGGAGAAGAGTATGTACTGTGATTCTTGTTTTTGAATTTGTTTTGTGTCGTATGGCTATGTAGGGAGTTTAACTGACGGAATAGGATTGTTGAGTGACTACATAGATGTCCAGAAAGGAACTGCTGGTCAATTTCAGTTGATATGGATGTCTGTTGTGGAGTTATCGCAGGCAATGCGCATTCTCGAGGATAGGATTCGTGGTCTGGGAGATGACGAGGAAAATAAGGAATTTAAGAAAGAGTGTCAAAAATTGACGGATGCAATGATGATGGCAAGGAAATGGAAACAGAAGGAGGAAATGCAGGGTCAGTGTTGTTGGTGAGTTCATGGCCCTTTTTTCTTTCTTTCTTTTTTTTTGGGGGGGGCATGTTGCTAATGGTATGACATAGTATGAATTTTAGTTGGTGGGGGTGTAGTTGTTATTGTCCTGACTGTTCCGGTGTTGATTGTGGTGGTTGTTAGGAGGGAGGTCTGCATGCGATAATGATGGTTTTGTTAATGGACTGGGGGGTGATATAGAGGAGGCATTGTTACATTATTTTAGATACCCATACCCTACGAATTTGATTTTGAGCATTTCAAGTTGGTTGAATCTTGTACATATAATGAATTATGTCGTCCGTTATATTTATACTCTTGCTTTACCAGTCATAGCCGTAAAAGTCTTGAGAGAGCCTGTGTTCTTCGGGTTCTGAAGCCCATCACATCAATTGGCCCGGATTCTTTGTGCGATGTCTTTTTCATTGTTCGACCAGCGGAGCAAATTGAACGAAAAGGAAGCGGTCAAAGGATATATGGACTTCACTACTCCGGTCCAAAGATTCTGACCCCTGTCCGACGCTAATGAGGACAGGCCCAGATAGACCGAATAGTTCAGATCAGACAACAGGGTTGAGCTAGATCTTAATGAAAATCAAAAGGTCGATGTCTATATACTTTACTCTTCATGGTAATCACCACGGACATAGTTGAAGAATCGGCTCTGATATGCCGGTGACGAAGAGACAGCAGTTACCTGAGGCAGTAGGATATGTGGGTATGTGCATACTTGCAGCACTCAGGGTAAATTATAGAGGCAATAGGCTGTGAGGAATAACAGTATAAGAAATAACTATTACCCTGCTCGAGGTGTGCTAGGGACTGGCGCATATAGCTCCATGAAGCACTATGTTTATATTCTCTTGGTATATGTCATCGATGCTGTGTAGGATGAAGCGTCTCGCAGCGTGATAATGTATACCCTGGAACTTTCATCGTCCCAATTAGGAGTGGGGCCTCTAGTAGATACACAGGAGAACACCGATTGTCATTGTGGCTAGCTTTACCAGTCCCTAATAAGAATTACTTGAATTTGAATTTCAGTCTCACTTCAAAGTTACAGGGCCGTCATAACATGACCATGCGAGCGTCTACTCTCTACGTCCAGCAGGATGCTTGCGGCTTCATCACAAACATGCGCCAACGCAAGCTCAGCAGGAGTATATCCATTCCCGATTTCTTCAATAGATCCGCATCATTCTCAAGGAAAAAAAAGGAATCATATAGTCGAAATTCTGAGTAGCTGCCGCATGTAGTACAGAACTAGGATAGATACCCCTTAGATTTCTATAACCACAAGGATTAAAAGAATTGATATCGTAGCCGTAGTCAAGAAGTAACTGGATTACTGGCTTTCAGTTATTATCTTGCCTATTGATCGCGTGTACCGCGGCAATGCTTTTCTTGGGATCTGCTCCCCTTTCAAGTAGCAACTTGACTGTATCGACAGAAGCATTTCTGGCTGCAACCTTGAGAGGATTTTTATCGGCTCTGACGTTTGGGTTTGATTTTGCTCCATGATCGAGCATCCATCTGGTCGTAGCTATTTTTTTTGCAAGACTGGAGACAGAGAAAGAGATGGCCAATTAATGATTTAATAAATTCATACAGGATGGGAACAGAATATCAAAAGTACGCATAAACGGGTAGACCTCGAGGCGTAATTTGGTTTACATCAGACGATACAGGAGTTCCAGGATTTCCACCCTCTTCTCCTCAGCGGACTCTCAAATGGCACATTTTCCTATCGTACAGTCAACTGGTACTTCCTGTTCCAAGAGGAACTTGATCAGAGGGATATCTTCATGTCTGATGGCAGACATCATGGGCTCTGCAAAGTAAGTACAATCGGATCTGGATCAAGGGCAGATTCATCTGCAAGCCAGCCAGTCACAGACTTGATTTGATCGAGTCCTTTTGTATGGTATAGGCTGCACTCCCATTCATAAGCTTTGAGACTTGTGGCACTCGGCTGTTCATCATCATCTTCGGACATGATGCTATTGCTTTTCAGTAGTAGTTGACAAAAAGCAGGAATTTCTGGATAAATAAAAGGGGGCAATTTGGAAGTACCGAATTTTTTGGGGTGATTGTAGTAAATATTTCGAAATGCAGATACGAGGGTGGTGGTGCATTGCTTCTATCAGCCTTACCGATCGTGTATAGCAGTTTGTCGTCGTCACAGCTTGCAGGCTCGTAAATATATACTTCATGCTGCAGACCTGAAATGATGTTTTCCTGGCCATATAACCGTTTGTACCCAAACAGGATGCCTGTTTTTCTTGCAGCAATGCGGAATGTTCTAGATAGAGTCTTTATGCGATGATCTATAAGTATCGCCATATCGCCCTCCTGTATTCTAGTTCTCTACATCAGCATATCATCTTTCATTACCTTCGTCCATCTATCGTTTAGCCTCCGGCATCGTACTATCGTACACCCTGTTTTTTCTTCTTAGATATGAGCCTTTCTGCTACTTTCCTTCTCCATGTTCACCGACACGGGTGTCATAGGCAGCAGGTTGGTCGGCTTTGGCCAGGATCATAATGTATGCTTTCTCTGAATTGAAATTGGCCCCTGACCTTCGCATAGCCCAGAGATTGTTGAGTGGTGCTATACGAGGGGAGAATTCAACTGGCTCTTAGTCTTGATTGATTATAAACACGTTAATACTTTTCCGCTCTTGGCGTATTAGTCTTCTTTCTATGGGCCGTCGTTAAAAGACCTGGGTACCTGTTCTGTGAACTTAGCACATCTAGAGCCGGATATAGATACTCCGGTAATAGTGTTGACTATCGCCAAGCTCCGAGTGTACTCCGTACGGAAGGCATTCCCGGTACAACCACTAATCCTTGGTGGACCTTAATTATACTCTGAGCATAGATTCTTCGTTGCTGACCGAAGACGCACTCTAGAGTATGTATAGCAAGCTACTTCGGAATAGGATATAAATACGAAATTGTGTACTCTTTAATGTCCGTAGTACTAGTCTGTCAAATGGGTCATCCTACAACCTGTCACCATTGATCGACTGTACAAATCTATGAGTCTCAGGTACGCCCTCAACGCCACCGTTCCAGTAACTGGCCAAGCAGACATGGACTCCGATTGCAACATCCGCCTGGCCCATCTCGGAAATGAGGTTGATAGGCTGAAGATAATTGCATGAGTAGCACCCCGAGCTATTGCGAGCGAACCATAGGATCCCGATATGCAGATCTTCCAGCATTGATCAAGCAACCAGATTTCTGGAATATTCGGAAATTAATTCAGTGGATAATTATTGCTTCTCTGGGACAATGCTCGATCGCCATCGGCAAATTCCGCAAATCACATCGTCTCGATCTCCGACCCGGACGCCCTCAGAGAGAAGCTCAGCAGTGGAACAACAGTGCCTTGAGGCCCTGAAAAGTGGGCGGGCTTCCATATTTGGAAATTATACTTCTGGTGGCGAATCTCCGGTCATCCGCTATGCATTTTTGCAAAACCATTGTGGCCCTAATCAGCCAGCCATGTTTTCTCATGTCCGTAAGGCATACGGATGCAGAATCTTCACAAAACTCAGATTTCATTAGCCTGGATGGAAAGTCCAGTGGTCCCTGCACTAGGGCAGTCGCCGAACTCTGGTCGTTGGGACGGAGTCACCGGGTAAGATTAGCTTGCAGATTACAATTATCCGAACCAAACAATTGGGAGTCCAGGTTCAGATTCTTCACACTTCACTGACCAAACTGGGAAGGTTAAGGTCCACTGTCAAAAAACGAGAGCCCCATGGCAGCCGTATTATTGATTCGAGCCGGTTTGCGAGTGCGAAATATCTGCTTTCCTCAAAGCATATAAAAGCCGGCCGGATTCTTCTTTTGCTCAACCATCCTTCATTCATTTCACGCTCCTACTTCAGTCGTTCTTTTCGTGATCCTATCCGAGTCATTCTCTACCATATCAAAATGAAGGTTACTCTCATCACTGCCCTCGCTGTCCTGGCCTCCTCGGCTGCTGCTGCCCCTGCTGGCAGCCTGCCCATTGTTGGCGAGGCCACCAAGGCCCTCAACCTCGGATCCTCCGCCTCCTCCGCCTCTTCCGCCTCCTCCACCGTCCCCTCTGCTTCCTCCACTCCCTCTTCTGTCTCCGGCGGCCACCTCGTCCAGGATGTCAGCAAGCCTGTTAACCAGATCCTGAGCGTCGCTGGCCCCGACGCCAAGCAGCTGCTCATCGAGCTCAGCCCTGAAGTCACCGCCCTCCTCTCCGGCCTCGGCCTGGCTGGTCTCGGTGGCCCCGTTGGCTCCATCGTCGCCTCCGCTGCCAACGTCGGTGACCTTGTCAAGGACCTTGGCCCCAAGGTCGAGGGTCTCCTCACCGTCGTTGACAAGGACCTCGGCGCTCTGCTGATCCAGCTCTCCCCCGAAGTCGCCGGTCTTGTTTCCGGCCTCGGTCTCCCCAACGTCGGTGTGCCCGTCGGCAGCGTCGTCACTACCGTTGGCCAGAACGTCAAGCGCGACGACAAGCTCGTCCAGGACCTCGCCCCCAAGGTCCAGGACGTTCTTGAAGTCACCGGCCCCAACGCTGAGCGTCTTCTTGTTCAGCTGAGCCCCTCTGTCGCCTCGCTCCTTGCTGGTCTTGGTCTCCCCAGCGTTGGCACTCCCGTTGGTGAGATTGTCAAGAAGGCTGGCTCTGTTGGCGAGCTTGTTAAGGACCTCGGTGCTCCTGTCAACAACCTCCTTACTGTTGTTGGCCAGGATGGTGGTGCTCTCCTCATCCAGCTCTCTCCTAGCGTTGCTGGTCTTGTCACTGGCCTTGGTCTGCCTGCTGTTGGCTCCTCTGTTGGCTCGGTCGTTACTACTCTCGGCCAAAACCTGTAAATGGTAAGCTCACTTCCCTTTCATAACCAGTTGATATCCTCATTCCCGTGCTAACATCGAAACAGTACTATACTTCTAAATAAGCTAGACGGTGCAACCTTCATCTCCACTACGTGACATGCCCATCAACGACGTACCAAATAATCGGACTTGGGATATATAAGGTGCTTTTTCTCTTTGAATCATTCCGGCTGAATAGATATTTTCCCTTGCATTGTATACATCATCTTATAAGGATAATAAATAATCCTGTGAGCATAAATTCGGTATTTATATAGTCCATGAATGGGCTCCAACTGTATGACGCCAGGCATCAAATAGCGTAATAGGCTACAACCAGATTGAAAGTAACCCACAACAGCTCTACAACCAAAAAAAAAAAAAAAAAAAAAAAAAAAAAAAAAAACATTTGCTCGCAACCATGTTCTCCATGCTTTTCCACCGAACACCAGAAGAATGGTACGAGTGCCTTCTCAAGACCAAAGATGTCCGAGAACTGCGAGCAACCTTACTATCAGAAAGACCACTCAGAGAAAAAAATCAGGATCATCCTCGCAATACCATGCGGAGCTATAAAACGAAATTTCTGGGTGAGAGAACTTGAGAACAGACTGGAAGGCGCTGGCTACACTCCACTTGCTTAGATCCTACGCTGGCGTCTATTCGGCAACCAGGACATCACGTGGCGGGATGATGATCTGACATGGTCTCAGTTGGTGATTGAGGCGGAGATCGAAGCACATTGGGCACTGCAGAGACAGATCTATCTCCAGGAGGAGGTCAAGGCTTTGGAAAAGACATTATTGGCCTTGGGATCGGATGACACTGGAGCCACTGAGTCGCTGCTTTTGGTATTTGAAACGGAGCTCGAGGATCTGAAGCATAGCTTCAAAGATCGCGCACCAAGACTCTGGGAGTTAGAAGGGGGCATGCCTGTTGGGACGCTGGAGCGAGATTTTAGGACATGCAGGAATAATCCGGACTGGTATTTGTGCAGGTTCCTGCGCCAGGATTGTGCTGGTTGTGGGGATTGTTGCGCGCGAGGTTGTGGATGCTGTGATAATAAAAATCGAGGGCACTGTACGACTGCTTGTGGTTGTTGTATTCGCACCCATGGGCGCTCTGGGGATCTAGAGGACGGGGACTTGGATCTCAGAGGTATGTACGGTATGTCAATTGATGTTACAACTAATGCTGCTTATTCCAGGCGGTTCCTTTGTGCGTACATTTGGGGGTTGAGTTTTGTGGATGAGCTGGGTTTGGCGAACTATTGGTGTTGATGGCGCTACATGATATGCCTCGCTTTTATATTGGAATGATTTCATGGCTATCTTCACCTTCTCTTCTTTCTGTTACCGGTCGATTTCCAGTATAGTGTCCCATCCGCAGCCTTGTGTAGCCTCGACAAGCTAGGAACGGCCCTGAAAGATAGTAGTTTTTTTGCTTCGACTACATATTGAGGTAATGTCTGACATCCGGTTAGCCTCGTCGCATGATTGGAATCTTCATATACTGCCCCTCGCCATGATGTTCTCGTTACGTTTTAGTTTCCTCTCATATACCACACAGATATGGTATGCAGCCCTCAGGGGTCAACAAACCCATAAAAATAGAACATGGCATACATGCCTTCAAGGAAGGGGAGCGAACCATGCAATTATCATACTAAACAAACCGAAATGCTGGGCATCTTTCAGGTCCGGTCCTAATCACTTTATAGGGAATGTATCGAACACTGCGAACTCGATGTGCTGGCGGAAAGTACGAAGAGAAAGAATGAGAGAGTAATAAGTCTGATACTAGCTCAACTTATCATATTCGGATTATTCTACCCCTGGGATACTTACAAAACATTTAATGCCCCGAAGAGGAGTAATGATATCTATACACTGGCCAATAAGAACACTTATAAATGACAGCCATACCGTGGCAAAACACGGTATATAACATCACCGCCCGACTTTCCAGACCTCATCTGGTAAATTCCATTATCTAAACTGCAAACACATCCAACGCTCTTACACCATGGCTCTCGTCAATTATTCCGACTCAGAAGCTTCCGACTCCGAGCAAGAAAATGTGACCCAACCCCAACAGAAGAAACCCGTCCCTGCACCCGCGCCTACACCCGCCAATAATCCCCCCAAACAACCCTCCAGCGCAAACTTCTCGTCCATCGTCGACCGCAGTAACCCTCGCAAGATCCGTGTCGCATTACCCGAAATCAAACCAGAGACTGCACATGGTGACAAGGAAGGCGAAGATGGACCTGCGCGGAAGAAACCCAGGTTAGGTGGAGGTGGAGGAGCTTTCTCGGGATTCAACGCGATGCTACCGGCTCCGAAGCGGAAGACTGTTACGGCGGATAAGGATAAGAAGCCTGCTGGGTCTGCGCGGAAGGTGTTTGGTTTGAAGACGGGTGCGGCTCCGGGATTCGATCGTTCGGCTGATGCGGAGATGCGGCATAACCAGGCTTTGGAGGGCGGTGATGAGGATATCCCTAAAGCGGGAAGTCTACAGGCTGAGGATTATGCTGAAGCAGGAGGTACTACAGAAACCAAGCCTCCACAGAAGCCGGAAGGAGAGGTAAAACTGAAGGGCAACGCGATGATGTTTAAACCGCTTTCTGTGGGACGGAATCAGAAGAAAAAGCCCCCCAAGGCCCCTACACCTTTACCTGCTGCCGATGAATCGAAGCCAGTTCCACAACCAAAGCAGCAGCAGCAGCAACATGCACAACAGGCCCCTCCACCACCTGCACCAAAACCCAAAGTCAGCCTTTTCTCCATATCCTCGGAAGAATCGTCCGCAACAGCTCCCTCGAATGGTCCTGCTGAGAGCACGAGTTACCAACCGTTGGTCTATAACACAACCCCCGATGTACCTGTAGCAGGTCCCACACTAGAATCTGAAGCCACCACTGCATCAGCGGCATCAACCGCAGCGCCGCAACAGACCCAAACGCTTGACAACATTGCAGACGACCTCAATCTTTCTCGTGCTCAAAGACGCCACCTGTTTGGCCGCCATGGAGATACATCCAATTCTCGGATCCTCAACTTTAACACAGACACAGAGTATGCCGCCAACCAAGAAATGGCGCAGGGCACAGATCTTGCCGCAGCTCAACACAATCCCGTGCGGGCAATTGCGCCAGGAAAGCACACTTTGCAACAGTTGGTCAATGCTGCCAGCAACCAGCGGGATGCTCTGGAGGAGAGCTTTGCAACGGGACGGAGGAACAAGAAAGAGGCTGGGTCGAAGTATGGGTGGTGATATTTTTATCTGGCTCGGGTTGCATCGGTTTTTAGCATACTTTTGATTTAATTTGTACTAACTATATAGACATTTAATGAGTTATGATGATATTATTCTGCCATGCATGAATGCCTACAATTTGGGAAATCAAGTTAACATAATAATTAATTTGAAACACGCCATGTACACTGCTTTTAGATGCCTATTTACATTGCAGAAACAAACAGAAACTTTTCTTTAACCTTGTATAACCCCAAAAATCATGTAATGCTTTTAAGAAGAAACATCAACAACCTCAGCAAACCACTGTTTCAACGCCGTAGCCAAAACAGCAGGCAACTCTCTCACATCACGCACAACTAAGTAGTAAGGGAACGGGAAATCCTCCAAATACCTCTTCATCTTCAACTTCATCTCTCCTGTCCCACTCTCAACATCCGGCTCGAAGCTCGCCTGGCTGAGATCCAAGATCGAGCTTCCCTTGACAGCATCCACGATGATGAAGACAACCATGATTCGCTCTTCAAGAGCCTGGCGCACGAGGCGGCGGATGGTATCGTGGTCTTCACAGATACCGTCCGAAATGATCAGCTCCAGTTGCCATAGGTCAGCGCTGCCGGAGCCAGGAGAGCGCTTGAAGCGCGCCTCGCGGAAGAGAGCGATGGAATCAGCGATCAACTTGCGCACGTTCGTGCCGGTTTGCTGGTAGCTGAAGTGCTGGAAGACCTCCGTGCCCGCATCCGAGGAGAAAGGTTTACCGAACTCATGCGCAACGCGGACATGATCCTCGTTACCGAAGCCCAAGACACACAGATCACCTGCTTCAAGCATGCTGAGAGACTTTGCGACGAGGGCGAGGGTTTCGAAGGCGAGTTGGCCGCTGCCGCTTTCTAACATGGACTTGCTGTCGTCGACGGCGAGCATGATTTGGTAGTTGCGCTTGGAGGGGATGGAGCGGCGCATCCAGATCTTGTCGCGCTTGTACTGCGAGGCGATGTAGGGGATGATGCGTTTGATGTTGAGACGTTTTCCGGTGCGGAAGTCGCCGCGGAGTTTTGTGGCTAGAGTTGGGGCGAGGATGAGGCGGAGTTGTTCTGTGAGCGAGAGGGAGAGGTCGTTGGTGGCGGATTCGTATTGCGACCAGAGGCGTTGGGCTTCATCACGGGGTGTGAGCGGTGGGAGGGTGGAGGACAGGTGGATGGCTGCGAGATGGGAGTCCACCTCGTCTAGTTCCTCGTTGAGATCTTGCTGGCCAAGGGACTCGGTTGTCCGTTCCTGGGTCTGAGCGTTACCAGGAATCATGGCCCCCGCCCCTTCTCGTTCCGTGGGAGCTGCGTCGTTGTCTACCTGCATCTCATCCTGATTGTTCTCAGGGAGATCCTCTTGTTGGTCGTTCGACACATCGGGCAAAGCCTCGTCGTTGGGCTTGATATCAGACTCAACACCCTTATTCTGATCCAGAGCCTTTGCTTGCTCTTCGCTGGCTTGGCCAAGGGCTTGCGTGTCAGCGACATCGTCTTGATCCGCGAGGTGTTCGAAGTCAGCATCTGCCATGTCGGTGTCTTCAGGCAGCTGTTGTTCAGCTTCGTCTTCCTGCTTCGACGATTCCATTATCTCCTTCTGACGACGGTGCCATTGCTCCAGGATGTCGCCCATTTTCTTGAACGCCTGCATCTCAGGCTTCTCGGATTTCGTGTTATCGTCCGCACCACCCGCGTCGCGGCTTCGCTTGCTGTCTTCGCCGTCCTGAGCAGCGCCAGTCTGCTGCTCGGTGTTTGCAGGATCCGCCGCGCCATCTTCTTGCTGTGCGTCGCCGGATGCACCTTTGTCTTGGTTCTGATCTTGATCGGCGCCGAGACCTCCGTTGACAGCTTCACTAGGGGCAACCTCCTCACCCGCGGCTTCGTTCTCGTCGCGCTGAGCGAGGAAATCGGTTTCTTCCGGTTGCTCTTCGTCCTCGCCCGGAGCATTGGCTTCGTCATCGCCTTCAGCTTCGTTGGCTTCGGCATCCTCGGGCTTCTCTTCTTCGTTCTCGCCTTCTCCTTCTCCTTCTCCTTGCTCCTCTGCTGTCTGGTCCATATCGGCGGCGTCTTCCTCGGCGTTTTCTCCTTGCTGCTCAGCTTGTTCCTCTTCAGGTGCTGCACCCATGTCGGAAAGCTCATCCATTCCATCATCGTCGTCACCCTCGTCTTTATCTCCCTGCTCTTCTCCATCGAGCTGCATCTCCTCGGGGAGGTCAAGCGCTTCTTCCTCCTTGGCGTGCGGATCTGTCACATCCATATCTTCACGTCCAACAGCCTCGCCCTCATCATCCGGATCTTCTTCCTCTTCGTCTTCCTCCTCTTCTTCTTCCTCCCCTTCCTTACTCTTCTCACCCTTTTCTTGATCCTTCTGCTCCTGCTCCTTCTCCCCTGCGGTCTGCTCTTCCGATTCCGTGGCACCCTTGCCTTCTTGCGTTTCAGTTTCCTTTTGCTGCTCATCACGCTCACCATCCCACATCTTCTCATCAAGTGCATCGGTGTCAAGATCGTTGACACTGCCAACCTCCTCATCAATATCATCTTCTCCTTCCTCACCACTCTCGTTCTCTTCATCCTCCTCTCCTTCCTTACGCTCGCCAGATTCTCCCTGCATTTCCTCTTGATCCATATTCACTGCATCCCCAGAGTCCTCCTGATCCTCCTTAGCTTCCTCGTTCTGTTGCTGCGCAAGCTCCGACAGGTCCTCATCATCAGCAACATCCTTGCTAATATCTTCCGCACCTTCACCATCACCAAGACCCGTACCGCTTTCTAGCTGGCCGGATTTGCTCTCTTCACCCGTAGACGCCTCGGCAGGTTGACAGAATCCTTCAGACGCAATCGTCATAAAGGACTTGGCGAGCACGTAGGACATCTTACATGTTTCGCGGTGGACGGAGATGAAGCGGTCGGTGAGGTCTTCGCAGATGAGGTAGTACTTGTTCGTAATCGGCAGGACGCTTGCGATCAATGCGGAAGCGTAGGGGATATCGGCACCGGAGTGCAGTGTGTCCAAGACAGACTCCAGAGATGAGGTGATTTCAGACAAGCGGACAGACTTGATAGTACGACTGAAGAACTCGTCACTGCGTGCCAAGGTACCTTCAGAGGTGAGTGCAGCCGGCACTTCCTTCAACTTCTGCAGACCGACGAGTATCTTATCAACAGCATTGAGGAGACTTGCATCGAAGTCTTGGACGGTAAACGCCATCGTTCCGTTCTGCTGCATGGTCGAATCGGTCTTCGTCTTGATCCAGGGTGTGATTTGGTCCAATGCGAAAGATAAGTCAGGGCGTTCGGAAGTCCACTTCGCAAGGTCGATGGTCAATTGGTTGAGGGAGGACCATGACTCATCGACAAGGGCTTGATGTTGCTGCGAAGAAACACTGGATGGCAGCGTAGGAAGGTTGACCAGAGACTTGTGTAGGCGGTCAGACGTGGCTTTCCATGCTCGCAGGTCCTTGGAGATGGCCGTTGCGTCAATTCTAGAGAACCTGGAATGCACGTCTACAATTTCTGCGGCCATTCCAAGAATAGGAGTCAGCCATGCGACAATCTTCGACAGATCTTGGCCATCAGCCGGAGATCGTGGAGAAGCAGAGAGAGAGTTGAGACCAGATTGCCACAGATTAGACATCTTAGCGATCGTAGACTTGAAGGAGCTCAAGTTCGAAAGGGCAGGAGAGATGACGCCTCTCTGCTTCCTGAGCGTGAAGAGCAGGTGCTCGATAGAACCCATACCCCTAGACGCTTCGACATTGCTTAACTCCTCAGAGTAGTGGTGCGATGCCTGGCGAGTGCGAGGCAATAGATCCAAGAACCTGTGGAAGTAGGAGTTGGCATTCTGGATCAGATGCGAGGACACGGGGCTGATGTCGAGGGTGGCAATCGTAGCAAGGACCTGAGCAGAAGACGCCTGGGTTTCGAGCAAGCTGGTGCTCGCATTGCGCTTAATGCCCATCTCCAGCATTTGTCGCAGAGTATCAGCAAAGAAACGACGCTTCTGAACCTTGAGATGCTGAACATCCTCCTTGTTGTCTTCGGTCAGTATTTTCGGCGTCTGGGACTTGAAGTCATTGATGCCTTCAATGACGTAGCTGACGAAGCTGCCGATATCCTCAGCGATGTCGAAGTCGGAAGGCATGGACGAGTACAGCTGCGTCATGTTGTTGACTGTGGTATCCGTGTTCTTGAACCGGGGTGCCCGGTTAAGCCACAGTGCGCTGTCCTTCTGGCACATGTCCAACGCTTCAGGAATAACAGCCGTGGGCAGGAAGTCAGCACGAGAAGCAGCAAGACTAGGCTCTTCGCTGTAGTCAGACATTCCCTGTTCCAGAGTAGGTTGGACAGGTCCCGCAAGGACTTCGCGGTATTTCCGAACAAGCTTGAACAGTTTGTGGTGGGAGCGCTTGGCACTCTCCCTGAGGGCAACAATGTTGGTGTCCTTCCAGCTGGCCAGTTGGATTTGTTCCTTGATGTCCTTCTCGAGACCAGCGCGTTTCTCAACCAGGAGTTTGTTAACGAGAGGTTCAAACGGTTTGTAGTGTTCGAGGAAGTTCTGCAGACCGGAAACAAGCTGGCCCAGGGAGGGATAGTCTTGAACGTAGAGCAGAAGCAAAGAGCGGAAGTTGGCAACGAGACGTAGACGCTCGCTGTATTGTCCCAGGGTTGTCGAAAGGAAGAACTGTTCGAGAGTTGCGATGACCTCCTGGATGTGAGCACCCATGTCCGCCTCGCCAGATTCCGCCATTTGCAGTGGAGCTGCGATGATCGCTTCGTACGCGACGAACCACCACGAGCTCACGTCTTGATCGCACTTCTCCTTCTCAATGTCCAGAAGCTTAGCCCATGTTGATAGCTCGAGGCGCCGCCAGTTGATGATCGTACTCGTCAGTTCATCATAGAGCGAAGCGGCGGAATATTCTCGGCTGGCTACAAGCTGCCATTCATAAACAAGTCCGTGAAGCTTCTCGACCTTCGTAAGGAACTTGGCAACGGGCTCCGAGTGCTTGAACTGGAAGATATCCTTGCAGTACAGAATGACGTCCTGAATCACTGCATGATCAGGCCATGCTGTTTGAAGCTGGATAAAGCGCGACTGCACGGAAACCGTCAAGGCAATGAGTTTACGAGCCTCTGTGAGGTTCGAATCCGTGTAGAAGTTGTACTTTGGTGCTTCTCCGCTAATCATATCGTCAAGCAGTAACAGCACACCGGGGAGATGTTCCTTCGGATGGATCGGCGATATGGCAGTCTTGCTCTCTGACCAAAGAGTTCCCAACAGGCGGGCGGATTCCTTGACGAAGGCTGACAGAGTTCGTTCCGTGTCGTCAGACTCGAACAGCTTCGCATGGAGCGAAGCGAGCCGGCGAGAGATAGCCTTGGGGTCGAAGCGGTTCGGCTCCTTGCCTTCTTCCACAACGTCGGTGTCGTACGTAGGGAACATCTCACGCAATTCGGTTTCGTCCACTTGCTCTTCGTCCTCCCAAGAACCACGGTATTGGTACAAATTGCTCTTTTGTGCTTGCTCCTCTTGGTCTTCGCGAAGCTTTGTCTTCCACAAGTAGTGGAACTGCTCGAATATCCGGCGCAGAGCGTCCCTGCCTTTCTGGCTTTGAAGAACCATGGAGTCTGCGTTCGCCGCTACTCCCAGGGATGAGAGCTCATGGAACCTGATGTCGAGGACACGGTTTGAGGCTGGTGACGGTCTTGCGCCATCCAAGGTAGACTCCGGGTGGATAACACCACCGAGGAACGGCGTGATCTCACTGACTGCCTTCAGAATCTGGACCTCGCCTGACTGGCTAGAAGCCAAGTACATTCCAAGATCCAAGACCTGGAGCAAACGAACAACAGGCGTTGTGATGTCATCGTAAGACCGGTAGTGGGTGCTTAGACGACGGCTCAACTGCTGAACATTGTCGCGGAGTAGCTTGGCTTCTTGGACCTTCATAGCATCTCCGTTCGTGACCATAGCCTCTGGATGTCTGTCGAGCACGGAGGTGATGAGGTTGGAGAATTCGCCTTGCAAGAGGCTGATCGAAGAATTCTGTGGCCGAGTGACAGATGAAGGCGGCGGAGCTGCTCCTAGATCCCGTAGTTCGCCTTGTAAGATCTCATGGCGCATATTCGAGCTCTGTCCGGTGAATCCGACTTCAAATGCAGAGATAGCCTCGGACTTGGTAGTGAGTTCGGATACACGCTGAGCATGTCGCTTGCGTTGGACGACCAGGCCGAGCGAGGGATCGAAAGGTTTGTCGGGCACGTAAAGACGCAGGAGGATGGTTGCCAGTTCAATAGTTGCCACTCCAGCATTCCGAACATCCTCCTCTTGGTTCTGCGCACCAGCCACAAGGGTCGATACGAGACCAGGAAGCGCTTTCTCTGCGAATGCCTTGAAGTAATGGTCATCCTGCAGGCTCTTCTCCAGGCGACAGCTCGATGGTTGCCAGTCATTGTACGAGCCCTGCTTCTCAATAGTCCGCAAAACCGTAAGCATATATTCCAAGGACTGTGGCTCGAACAACTCCTTGTGAAGGTTGACGGATTCGAGAGCTATTCTTGCCAGTGCCTGCCTGAGAACCTTCGCCTGATCCATGGCGATTTCGTGACTAGTCAATGCAACAGCCTTGGATAGTGCCTGCTTTTCGGCCTCGAGGAACTCCATTTGACCCAAGCTGGTAGTGTCAACGAACATAATCTTTTCAAGCAGAGACAGGGAAGCGGTGCCGCCCATTGCAGGTGCGTGGGTTGTCGAGTCACTAGATCCGGATAGTTGAGCCAACTTATGCAGAACACCTGGGATTTGGCTTTGAAGGTTTGAGGCATCAACCGGTCTCGCGGGGCGGCCGGCGAGAAGGGGCATAATAGTCCCGACAGCAGTGTCCGCCTCTTTGTTACCCATGGAAACATCATGGTATTGACACAAGGCCTCGAAGTCGCCAGCAAAGTAAGGATACTGGGACGAATCGGTGTGGCGCACGGCGCTTGTCAGTTCCGTGACCGTCTGCTTAAGACTCTGCATATTGTTAGCTTCTCGAAGGCCTGACACTTTTCCAGGATCAAAGAGAATTTAACTTACCTCGACAAGCAGCTCTCCATCAGCACCATCTATAAGGATAGCCCGTTGTGCGTCGATGAGCGAGTTCCGCACGCGACCCAACTGAGACAATTCAAGGCGAGTCTTAGTGGCGAGGTTCCCAAATTCGTGGGCCACAGCCTCGAGTTGCATCACCAAGTCCAACTGACCCTGGGTTGCCGGAGTTGCAGGCCTCCAGGTGTCCCAAATTTTCTGCATGCTGAGACCCATCGTCAAAGCCCACTCGGCCTGGAAACGACCAAGGTATTGCGACAAAGCAACTGCCAGAGGCTGGAAGAAGGGCGAAGAGTTGAAGAGAGCGGCACACAGCTCTCTTCCAATTTGAAGATAGATCTGGAACTCTCCCTCATCCACTTGCTTGGCTTCGCTGACCTTGAAAATGTCGGCGCAGAAATCGACAACGGCACGGAGAGCAGATGCTACGGCTGGAACGTCGAAAACTTGGTGATCCAGCTGCTGGATAAAGTCATACAACCCTTGACCGCAGTCGGAAAGGAAAAATCCAACAGGCTGCGTTGCATCCTTCATCAACGCGGGTATCCGTCCTGATGCGAGGGAACGTTCCAATCGAGTCATTTCACTTGGCTTAAGAAGCTTCCCAGACTCGTCTGCCCGTTGCAAACCCTGCTTCAAGTAATAAAGGTCAAGTTTGCACTCTTGAAGGCGGGCTAACAAATTGAGCCAAGGAAGAGGCGCATTTGATCCCGAAATCAAAGCGAGTGGTTCATTGACAAGAGGGTGCAAGGGTTGTGACTCTCCTTGGATGGCGAGAGGAGCACCTCCCAGGACCACCTGAGCCTTAAGTTGCTCCAGTGGCTTCCAAGCAGCATTGTCGTGTACCAGCGACAGATAACGACGGAGTATCGACGTGAAAGGCTCCGAATTCCAAGAGCCCAGCGAGCTTTGGAGGTAGAGCAGGTCCCGAGCGGAGAGATGGTTAAGACGTACTTCGTACGACTTTCCGGCCAGCTGCTCGTCATCCGGCTGGGACTCGAAGTTCCAGGCAGTCCGGAGACGGTACAAGAAAGACTCACAGGTGTAAGCCGGTCCCAGTGTGGCCCTGTAGTCGTCGGTCTCTTGATGCAAGAAGCAGATCTCAACACATCGGTTCCGCATGGCGCGAGACAGCTCGCCGTGACGAGGGTCCATTGTCAAGAAGAGTCTGAAGTTTGGATGCGGTGTGATGGTGCGGGCGGATCCATCCTCCGTACGCTGCTCATTGAGAATGAGGGTTCCGTTTGATTCAGTAAGAGAGTTCAGCCTGTCGAGGACGGACGGGTTGCACAGGTTGGCATTGTCGAGAACAACCCAGTGTCCATGCTGAACAGCCTGCGTCAAGACACCCTCTGTCCATTCGAAACCGACCTTCATCTTGTCCGAATGCCTCGAAAGATTGAACAAATACTGGGCGCGGGAAAGGAATTGTTCGAGTGTCGGATCCTGGTAGGATTGGAGCAACGTTGAAAGGGCGGCGCATAGCGCCTCCAAAGAGACATCAGAGCCTTGGATCATCTCATGAAGCTCAAGGAAAGGCAGGATTGAGTCTGAAACTCCGTCTGATGAATAGGACAAGATTGTGTTCTGCTGAATGAACCGCGAAATCTCTTGCACAAGGGAAGACACCTCCCGGTTGTGGTCAATCTGCTCAAACCCTCCGATCAAATCCATCGTATCAGTGTCAGCGCTCAACGCCAGTTCAACCAACTGAGCACCATTGACAGCAGCAATCTTCCTGATCAGTGTCGTTTTACCGCAACCAGTGGATCCAACCAGAATACTCGGCCATGACTGCTCTATGCAAAGCATCAACGACTCAAGGATGGACAAGTCTCTGGGAAGGACCTTCATCTGGGGCTCGGGCGTTCGCTGCACAAGTTGATCTCTCCGCATAGTACCGAGGCCGACTTGCATGTATTCGGGAGTCAGGTTGTGGTAGTAGCTTTTGGCATTCGTCGGCGCATCAGTGAAAGTCCGCTTGTACAGCTTCGATACCAACTCCCGATCTTCGGGACTCCGGAATCTCTGAGCGATTATGACATCGAGGAAGTTGTTGGTTGGGATCTGCAGATCGCCACGGTCTGCCAGCTGAAGCCATCTTTGGATATCACGGAGGTTGACTTCCCATGGACCACCAACAGCTCCAAGCCGGCGCTCCTGAGTAATGGCAATGTTCAGCAGCGAGACGAAATCAACCAGCCTATCGGTTTGCACTTGAGGACTTCCGGGGAAGAGTCTTGCGCTAATTCTCTTCAAATCGGTGTCGGTGAAGCTGTCCGCATACACAACAGTAAAACGGTTGACAAACGACGCAGGAAGACCCTTCCGTCCACCACCTTGGTGATGGGGGTTTTGCGCAGCAAACAGAACGAAGTTGGGGTGTCTCTTGAAAGTCTGGTCAAGCTCTGCAACGTAGACCAATTGACGGTGATCCAAGCAAGAGTTGAGACCTTCGAGCACTGACTGCGAAGCCAAGTTCATTTCATCGAGAAGAACCCAATCTCCGCGCTGCATTGCCTGCAAGAAGGGCGCGTCGCGCCAGGTGAATTGGCCAACATCGCCTCCCTCAACAGGAACATCGGAACCAAACAGGTCTGTAAGGTCAGTCTGCTCCGAAAGGTTAATTCTAGTGAGAGGCTTTCCGAGGGCCTTGGCCAGAGCGGCGACGAGTGTGGTTTTACCGACACCTGGGCTACCTTCGAGAAGGATCGGCTTGGACGACTGCAGACCGCGAGCAATCCTGACCGAGTTGGCAATAGTGGTTGGGGCATCCATGATGAAATCAGGGTCCGGCGTCGCGTCACGATTGACAGGGAGATCGAAAGGACCAATGTGTAAATACCCATCCTTCCCAGTGACGGTTGATTTCTGCCAGTAGATGCCAGATGCGTCAACGGCGAACAGATCCTGTAGCTTGTTGAGGCACCGCTGACGGTTGCCCTCCAGATCGTGCAGCGACATTGCGAGCATCGCGGCAGGATTTGCACCCAGAGTATCGATGAAGACCATCGCAGCACCTTGCACAATTGCGAACAACGGATCCGAAGTCTGGCATTTGTTCACGAAGTCGACCCAGGCAAGGAGATCACGGATCGAAAGAGAATTTGTCGAGGAGCTCTGGAATATCCACTTGAACCATTTCGCAAACTGCAACATCGCCTTGGAAACATCTTCGCGTCCCAGACTAAGTTTCTGCTGGAGAATGGGCAAGATATCCTCGTCTTCGGACAACTGAGGCGCCCAAATTTCGGTCATACGGTTACGAAGAGCGGCGGAAAGCTCACGCTTACCGTAGTCACCACCAGGGTTCATTGTCGAGAGGAACTGGAACCCGCCATCGGCCACCACCATAGAATCGATAGGTCCCTTTTCGGCAAGGAGGATCGAGCGTTGAGGCTCCAGGACACTGTTAAGCCGTTCCAGCACCGAGTCATCCGCGAGGGAAATTTCATCCAGAAGGAAGAATTGCCCAGATTTCATCGCGGAGATGAGACTTCCGTCTGTCCATTCGAACAGGGCGTTGGACCGAACAATGTTGTGCTGGACTCGCCGGACCAATTCCTGGTCGCAAGTTGTCAATTGGTCCGCATTCAATGCCGCAAAACCGTGCTTCAACTCGTCAAGCGAGGCCAATTCTGGCGGGCTCTCCCCAAGCACTGTTCGAAGATCACTGGATAACTGCTTCTCAATCGCTGACCTGTTCCGCACAGGCCTCTGAGCTCCGATGAGATCTCCCGTCTCCAGGTTGACATGTGCGTTGACAACGAATAGCTCTTTTCCATAAATTTCTGCAACGGCCTGGCAAAGCTGAGTCTTTCCGCATCCAGTTTCACCAACGAGAAGAACGGGCTCGTTGTTCTGAATTGCCTTGGAAACCAGTACGAAAAGTCGCCTCATAGCCTTGGTCCACACAATGCCCGGCGCGAGCTGCGTCACACCTTGAGCGCATTTCTCCAGATACCGCGAGCTATAGATGATATCCTCGTCGATCTTCACTCTCATGACCTCCTCGATCACACTCTTAACGGCTGCTCTCTCCTGCGGGTTCCGGACACGTTCAGCGAGCAACATAAAACCGTTGACAGCAAGCTGGTCACGGTCGTCTGCTGGTCGAAGAGCCCACCGGAAAAGATCACGCAGGGTCGCGAAACTGTTCTTCTGTTCGAAAAGGCGGTTTGTCTGGCGCAGTAAGGAAAGCTTCCGATAAACAGCCACAATCCTGGCGCAAAACGAAGGGGCGATTTGGGACCGTTCCTTGAGAATGAATTCCAGTTCATTCTCCGGGATATCATCAAAGTGCAACTCGAGGAAACGGTTCCGGAAAGCACGAGACAACACCTTTCGACCCCCGTAAAGACCAGCGGGGTTTTGAGTAGCGAACAGCATGAAGTTAGGGTGGGGGTGGATGACCTCCTGGGTCTCGGGTATGAAGAGTTCACGGTTGTCATCGAGAAGCCGGTTCATTGCCTCCAAAACATCTGACGGCGCAAGGTTGAGTTCATCGAGGACGATCCAGTAACCATGTCTGAGCGCTTCTACCAGGATACCTTCTTGGTAATGAAGGGTCCCATCATCGCCAGACACATACGATCCAAGATACTCTTGCAGATCCGTGTGTTCGTGGTTATTGATACGGACGAACTTGTTCCCTGAAACCTTGGCGAGATACTCAATCATACTTGTTTTACCGGCGGACGTTGGACCCTGCAGCAAAACAGGGAATCGGCGAGTCGAACTGGCTCGGACCAAGTTCTTCAGGTTCTTCTCAATGAAGGGGGTGATAATGTAATGGGGCTGCTGCTCCGGTTGCAGATGTCCTTGTCGCATCCAATAATGTTTGAATTGCACATAGTTGTTGCCATCGTTCGGGGGGCGAGGCGTCTGTCCAAGAAGGGCTCTTGCGTTTTTGGTATTGCTGAAAATGTATTTCTCAAGAAGAGGCGTCAAGAGTCGCTCAGATTCTTGGCTCAAAACGGTCAGGAAACTCATGCAGAACCCCTCGAAGATTGCGCGGCGCAACCCGTAGATGTGTGAATGGTCGACGGCATAGATAAGGGCGCGAACAAGGGTACGGATACTGAAGTGTGGACGTTGACCAGCTCCATCGGTGAGTTTGTTGTCGGTGCTCAATTTCTTTGTCTCCATATACAGCTGCGCGAGATCCGGCACAGTCCGCGAATCACCTATTGTCAAGTCTCCGAGATACTTCTGGATAAGGGCGAACAGATCATCAAGGTCGTTATCGGGCGAGTGTACGTAGAATTCGGTAAAACGAGAGCGGAGGCCGGGAGGGAGATCACGCTTCCCTGCATCCGTTGCAGGGTTCATGGCGCCGAAAATGCGGAAGTCGGGATGCCCAAACACCCTCTCAACATCACCAGCTTCGGAAAGTAGAACAGAAGGCGATCCTTCGCTGCCGTGATGGAGAAGACTGGCAATATTCTCAAGAGTATCTGGCGAAGCCAAGTTGACTTCATCGAGGAGGACCCATTCTCCATTCCGTAGTGCCCGGACAATCTTTCCTTGGACGAAAGCAAAGGCAAACTTGGCATCTCCTTGGGACACCTGGGCTTCGAAGTCACTCAGCTGAGTTGTAAACCGTTGCCACCTCTGTCGTAGGAGCTGGTACTTGGGCGAATCCAGCTTGCGCTTCTTGCTTGGTTGCTCGTCACCACCTGGAGCACGGTTTACATTGAACACGCCTTCGGCTAAGCGAACGGCCTCATGCCAGAGGTTCACCAAACGTGCCCAATTTCCGTTCGCGACGCTCTTAGATACTGACATTAAGAACTTTTGATTCTTCTTTGCCGAAAATGTCAACTCAAACAGTGTGGTGAACTCGTCCAACATCGGGACCGCCATTGTACGGATGTTGACAGGTTTGAAACCACCCAGCAAATCAGAGCTTTCACTCTGCTGCGACAAGTTGACAACGGTGAGCTTCTGTCGCATCAATGTCGCGAGCTGCTGAACAACTGTCGTCTTTCCGATGCCCGTCTCACCGACGAGGAGAGTAGGTTCAGCCATCTGCACTGAAGCAGCAACTTGTTCCATAAGCTTCAAAGCGGACCGAGTGGAAGCGAATCGTGACGATGCGGCCGCAAGCTTGGATGCCGATGTACTCGGAACCTTCATCTTTCGGCAGTTTTCTCTCCCAAGTATCAAATTGCTACCTTGATCCGAGTACACGGGGGTCCGTTCTTGGAGGGCAAATCTTGCTCGCTGAGGAGACATCTGAAGCGCTTCGGCCACAACTGCGGCCAGGGCACTTTCCATGGACTTCTCGGGAATGTATCTGAGAAAGATATCAACGGTGTCTAAGAATATTTCGTCCTCAGTGCCTTCGGGGGTGGGTTCGTAGCCTGTCTTGGCACCCAAACGCTCTAACCGTCTATGCAATCGACTGCATAGTTTGATGAGATCGCGGAAGCCTGGTGTCCGTCCCTGCGAGCTCCGGACGGCGAGGTTCCCATGGAACGCCGAGCAAAGTCGTTGATAGACGTCCATAATGACAGGTACACGAGACTCAAGCAGAGGGAACTTCTGCATAATAACAACGCGGATCTCGTCAACGGAAAGAGAATCGACTTGTACTCGCTGCCACAGCCTGCTCCCAAGGATGGTGGTAGCCGGAGCGATTTCTTCACCAGCAATGTTGTAGGAAGACTTCATCGTCGCAATGATCTTAAATCCATCAGCGCACTTTATGCGTTCTTTTCTACTGGCAATGGTGAGCTCTCCCTTTTCAATAATTGGGAGAATGAGACCGATGACTTCAGATGGAGCGCGGTTTAGGTCCTCAATCAAGATCCATCGGCCCTCTCTCGCGGCCTTGGTTAGCACACCCGGTTGCCAAGCAAACGAGCCCGTTGCAGGCGACGTCGAGTACATTCCCAGGAGACTCTTAGCGTCAGTCTGCTCGTTCAAATGTAATGTGACCATGGATTCGGACTGGCCCATGATTGCAGCAATGTCGTTGATCAAAGACGTCTTCCCGGAGTTCGGTAAACCAACTAATAAGAGTGGTTGAGGGTCGAGTAAGGCCTTTGCAATCTTGCGTAGGTTCCCCACGGCTGTCGGTGTTCTCACAATGGCCGATGGAGGGACTGGTACCTCGTTAAGCTTCGGGATCAAAACGCCAGAGACTTCCCCAGTCCGTGCAGTGAAAAACTCCCGTAGCATCTCTGCCTGCGACAGACATTCTGCGTCTGGCCGGGTTAACCTGGCATGTTGGACCTGCTTTTCCAGCATTTCCCATCGCCGTTCCTCCCACAACCCCAAACAGCGGTAGTCAATCGGAATGCCTTCCCACTCCCCTTTAATTGGCTCATCCCCAACGTGTCTCTGAACCATCTTCTCCGTCGCAGCATCCGCTGCATGCATGTATAGAGCAAAGCATCGTACGGCGAGGTATCTTATCGAACGGTCTGAATGACGGAAGAGAGACTGGATTTGCGACGGCGACACGGCCTTTGAGAATACTTCGAGGTCGAATGAAAGAAGTCGGAAAATTGCAAGGAGTAATGTACGGATGGTGGTATCGTCCAGCTGCAAAGACGTTAGTTCTTTCGATAGAGGGCCAGCTCGAGACAATGTGTATTGGCTGGCAAATGATCGGAGGTATGGCGCAAAAGGTAGGATACGCGCGAATGCAGAAAGGACGTCGACTTGGTTAACAGGAATATCGGATTGCAGCCACCGTGCTGCGATGTCGACAAAGATCGGTTTGTATAGGGCAAAGAATCCTTCTGTACATTGCGGCTTTAATGCGCCAACCGCAAGCGCGTTCAGGTACTGAGTCCCCGAAGCCGCGCGAATGAGCTCCACGATTTCATTAGGGAGCTGTTGAAAGAGTCGGGGCTCATCGAGAGCCCCCTCATAGGCAGGTCTACCGTCCATATTGAATACCTGCCAGTGAGCAACTCTTCCGTGCTGAATTGGTGTTGGTCGAGAATTTCCTTTCTTGGCCGCCGCAACTTTTTTTTTTCTTTTCTGCCGCTATATGTGGCGCAGCCCCACAATGTCACACTCACCGCTCTTATGTAAGCGCGGAGCTTGCGCCTCATCTCCGGAGACGATCATACAGTAGAGTGTATTGGCATCGCTTTGTTTCAGCATCGCGAAACTACTCTGGGCTATTGAGATATGTCGCTACTGACAGCTACACCCTCATGACAAGCCATGTTGTCTTCGCAGTCAGGGCCGGATATTCACAGCCGTCGCCAATCCACAGAGACGTTCGGCTCGGACTATGACAACCTGTCGGGGCTGCCGCAAGATGGAGGAAATGGGCCATTGAGCGAGCGGGCGCATGAACCGTATGCTGAAGTCGTCTTCTCATATAGCGCATGTCACTGACAAAGCCTGGTTATCTCTAGAATCTCATTTAAGCGTAAACAGAAAAAGCAGCGTTCGAAATTCAGCTTGTCGAATCTATTCTCCAACGACGCATCCGAATCGACCCCTGGAGGCAGCGCATTTGGCCGCAATGGACAACCACCAGAGGAAGCATCAAACGCGCATACTATTACCGGTGGGAATTTGAACACACACAAAGAAGGGGCTCCGATGGACTGGTATGTGGAAGGTCCAGGACGACGTGTTGGCTACGATGACCTTACCGCGATCGACTGGATCTTCGAGTATACGAAAGAACGCCAAAGGAAAAGGCTGCTATACTCTGGTGGACAAGGGATTGTGGGGTATGCGCGCAGGTTGCTTGATGCTGGAAATGTCTGGCTCGTGTTGATAGCCACGGGTGTCGCAGTGGGAATCATTGCAGCATTCATTGATGTCGCAGGCGACTGGTTAGCCGACATCAAAACAGGATATTGCAAGAATGGACCAGGAGGCGGGAAGTTTTATCTCAACCGCGCATTCTGTTGCTGGGGTCACGATGGTGAGTGGTTCTGGTCTAATGCCAATCCCTTGTGCTATGTTACTGACGAATGGCTTTGGCAGACATATCCAAATGTCTAGATTGGACACCTTGGAGCAAAGCTTTAAATGTCAACTCTAAAGGCGGCGGTTTCACAGTTGAATACATTTTCTATATCTTCTATTCGGTAACGAAGTCCGTTCGCATATACGCTTGAGTATCATGCTCACTAACAGCAACAGATCATCTTTGCAATTTGCGCCACCGTTCTGGTGCGATGTTATGCCATCTATGCAAGACACAGTGGAATTCCGGAAATTAAGACAGTGCTCGGTGGTTTTGTGATGAAACAGTTCATGGGCCCTTGGACGCTGGCAATCAAGTCTCTAGGACTGGTAAGCATTACTGCCAATTCTACTTGGGCAGTTGAATATTAATGACTCTGAAGTGTCTTTCTGTCGCATCCGGTCTCTGGCTGGGAAAAGAAGGCCCGCTTGTCCATGTTGCATGCTGCTGTGCCAACATTATCATGCGACCATTCGAAAACCTGAGCAACAATGAAGCGAGAAAACGCGAAGTCCTTTCGGCCGCAGCGGCCGCAGGCATATCCGTTGCTTTTGGTGCTCCTATTGGTGGTGTGCTCTTCAGTCTGGAGGTATGTCTATCAAAATGAATAATATGAAATTCCCAGATTGACCATAGCCAGCAATTGTCTTATTATTTCCCAGACAAGACCATGTGGCAGAGTTTTGTCTGTGCAATGGTAGCCGCAGTAACTTTACAAGCACTCAACCCGTTCCGAACTGGAAATATCGTCCTTTACCAGGTCACTTACACGCGAGGATGGCATCGTTTCGAGATCATCCCGTTCGTTATTTTGGGCATCGTCGGTGGTCTATATGGAGCCTTTCTTATCCGGCTTAACTTGAAAATCGCGAAATGGCGAAGATCTCGGAGCACTGCTCGTCCCGTTTTAGAAGTCATCATAGTCACTCTTCTGACTGCTCTTATCAACTTCCCCAATCTCTTCATGCGGGCTCAAAACTCTGAGCTCGTTCAATCATTATTTGCAGAATGCGGCACGGACACGGAAGATCCGTTTGGTCTCTGCGCACCTGGCGCGGTGTCAATGGCCACGATAGCCTTCTTGCTAATGGCAGCGGTTCTCGGGTTTTTCCTTGCGACGATGACTTTCGGATTGGATGTGCCCGCGGGTATCATTCTACCTTCTTTTGCGATTGGTTCCCTTTACGGACGTGCTTTGGGGACAGCTTTCAAGATGTGGCAAGAGTCATATCCAGATTTCTTCCTGTTCGGCAACTGTGAACCAGATGTCCCATGCGTGACACCAGGGATTTATGCAATTATTGGTGCAGCCGCTGCCTTGGGTGGTGCCACGAGAATGACCATATCCATAGTTGTCATCATGTTCGAACTGACGGGTGCCTTGACCTATGTGATCCCAATCATGATTGCGGTCATGCTCTCCAAGTGGTGCGGCGATATCTTCGGGAAGCGTGGGATCTATGAGTCGTGGATTCATCTGAATGAATACCCCTTCCTCGACCATCGTGATGACACGACTCCTCCAGATGTACCCGCCCATAAGGTCATGACTATCGTTGATGATATCACAGTCATTGTGGCCATCGGTCACACAATTGATACCCTCCGTAACGTTCTCGCGACAACACAATACCGCGGGTTCCCTGTCGTTACAGATACATCGAATCCTGTTCTGCTGGGTTATATCTCAAGGAACGAGCTCTCATTCGCTCTGAAACACTCAAAAAAGACTAACCGCAGCTTATCCGGTGAAACACAAGTCTTCTTCGCACACCAACCCTTCGCAGACCCAGCAGAGACTCTTGACCTGCGACCATGGATGGACCAAACACCAATCACGCTCAATAGTCATACGACCTTCTTGATTGTCCTGCAGATGTTCCAGAGACTCGGCCTGCGCTATGTTCTGTTCTCCAACAAGGGTATACTACAGGGCTTGCTTACGAAGAAAGATGTCTGGGCTGTCCTTAACGGAGCGGAATCCCACCAGGACAAGGGTTACGCAGAAATCCAGCCGACCACCGCTGAAGAGGTTGGTTTACTTGGGAGTGATGATGGGAATAGCCTTGCTAGTTCTTTGGAGAGGCGGCCGTCATTATAGGGCTGATCTCCGAAATGGTTTCTTGCTCATGTTTGCTTTTTGCTGATGTATATTAATAGATGCTAGACATGATATCAAGGCATTTTGATCCTTGGTTTCGAATGTGATTGCTTTGGATAATGATGATAGAACTGGTTTAAGTCTTGTCTGTCTCCATTAACAAATATATATCAGTCGTAACTTGTCGTTGCTGTTTTCTATGCCATGACTATTTACCGTCTATATTTATTTTACACGATGAACACTTTTAAAGCATTCAACCACATCTAGTGCCGCGTCCCATTGACATTCTTGACACCCTGCCCAAGCTGGCTAGCAATAACAGTAGCCTCCCGTACCGAACGAGCAATGCTCCCTCTAACAGCATTCTCCTCAAGCACCATCAACCCTCCCACAGTGCACCCACCAGGTGTGCAAATCTGCTCCCTAAGCAAAGACGGGTGCTCACCATCAAGCACCATAGCAGACGTCCCCCGCATGACCTGAGCAGCCATAAGCTGTGCTTCCGCACGAGGCAGACCCATCGCCACGCCGCCATCAGCAAGACCCTCAAGAACCAACGCCATAAACCCAGGCCCAGAGCCTGCCAGCGAAGTACAGGCGTCCATGTTATCAGGAGGAAGACGGGACACCTGGCCAACGCGCGTGAAAATCCAAGTCAACAGCTTATCCCACTTATCCGGGAGCGAAGGAGACGAGGTCTCAATAACTGTCATTGATTCGCGGACCATAGCGGCTGTATTGGGCATAGCGCGGACGACGCGACATCTGTCTTCGGTCGAGATGGAGTCGTCCGGGTACAAGACACCCTCGATCTGCTCAACGGGACAACCAGCCAAGATACTGATAAGCAGCTTTCCTTTCAGGGCTTTGCGCATGCCGGGAACGTCCAGGACTTCTTTTAACATCCAGGGTTTGCAGCCAAGGATGATAGCGTCTGCCTCCGTTACTCCACTGATGTTGTCGTTTTGGAAGATCTGAACTGGAATCGAGGGGTATTTGCTAACGGCATCCTGGATACGCTGGGCGGATTTGCGGACACAGGCGATGAACTTTGTAGGGATCAATTGCGGGACGTCTCCGGAGGCAGCATATGATGCGTCGTCTCTGGCTTCAGTTATGGATGCGAGAACACCGGAGAGGATTGCGATTCCCAGGTTTCCTTGTGATGCCAGTCAGTTGCTTATCTCGATGGGCATTGCTGGTATTCATACCGCAGCCCAGGAACGCGAGGGTCATGTCGTTCGATGCAGCCATATTCAATTCCGAAGGTAGTATTTATGTTCAATGAAAGGCTGTCACTCGAAGTCCTTCTTATAGGAATAATAAAAATTTATCAAAGCGTGACTCAATCCTGGAGGAAACCTGCTGCATCGTCTCCAACAACCCCACATATTCTGCCCGTCCAAAACGTCACCGCCTTCCTCGGCCGTTTTATCAGCGCCCCCAGGAACAACAGACAACTACATACTTCCATCTTATATTTCTGTGAAAAAAACACACCGGCAAGATGATGGCAGATCCGTTTGAGGTGCGCATGCGCTTTACAGCGCAGCTGCAGCATCTAAGTGCTTCTATCACATCGTCACAGAAAGCCGCGCATTATGCCCTCAAATACCGCGACTTGGACGAGGACCTTCACTCGTGCATTTTGGAACAACTTGAAAGGGTTCGTATATATCTTTCTGAGATATTGAACACAGGTACTAACGCGATCTAGAATAATATGAATAACAGAGCCAATATCATGTACTTCGTCGAACACTTCTGCGAAATGGCCACCAAAGAAGACCACCTCCCCTACGTTCGAATGATGCAGCGCGATATCCTACGGGTAGTCGATTCTGTCGTCCCACCAGACGGCTCAGGCGCAGCAAACGTGAAGCACGTCCGTCGAGTCCTCAGCGGTCTCCAAACCAAGCAGATCCTCTCCGCCGAGTCGGTAGCTGAGATCGACGCCGCTCTAAAAGAACGCGATACCCTTGATCTTGAACATGAGGAAGGGGGTGAAGGTAGTGGGAAGCCGAAGACAGGGACACCGCGGGGTTCTAGGCCCAATGGGATGCGCGTCGATAAGAGGCAGATTGAGCAGAGGATTGAGGAGGACCGTGAGCGGAATAAGCGTCTGAGGGAGAGTATGTGGACTGTGAGCGGAGACGATGGAGAAGAGCACGGGAGGTTCTGGGATGAACTGAGTGATGTTGGGGAGGATGATTTTGTGAATGCGAACGAGGAGCATATGGAGCGAAAGCAAATGGCGATTGCCAGATAAAACGCAACCTCGACCTTCCAATGCGACTTCTACAGGGCGTTGCGTGAGATATATTGGTATACATGGAGTTCTTGGGCGTCTAAAATATGAGGGTTTTGATTGGTTTCTATAATCGGATGGCGTTATATATCGGGTTGTGCATATATGAGATACCACACAATCTTCTTGTCATTCCTATCTCTCACCCTCTTTATTCAGTCTTGAAGGCCAATCCGCTATACATAGTCTCATATTACTGATGCGATAATCTCACCGCCTTCGGGTCAACATCGCACCGGACGGCCTTTTTTTTTTTTTTTTTTCTACATCCAGAAGAGCATCTCTACCCAATAAATTCACACGCAATAATATTTATCCAGTTAACCAGTCTGGTCAGAATACATAGTGGACCTCTTTGATCCTCTATGTTTTCTCACCTTGTCACCGCTGCAAAGGGTCTTTTGACGCGACACAATCCCGACGACCTGACCAAACCTACCGCAACCACTGATAACGAACCAAAGATGGTCACAACAAGACGGGGGAACAAGGCTGCTGCGGAAGCTCAACCCAATGGCACAACGGTTGCGAATGGGAAGGTGAACACTGGGAAAAAGGATGGTCAGAGTAATAAGCGCCGGAGAAGCGAAACTGAAGGTTCGGAAGATGCGCAAGATGAGTCGGAGGTAGAGGGGTCGGAATCGAAGCAAGAACAGACAGCTCCTGAGAAGAAGGGTCACATCAAATTCGGTAGCGAAGAGCCTGAACTGCCGGAGGAGATACCAACAGAAGAAGCCTCAGCCGACAACCAAGAAGACGATGATGAGAGCAGCGACGACGATGCCCCGGAGGCTATCGATAACTCTGCGCAATTGTCAAAGATTAAGCTGGAGGCCCAGAAACAAGAAAAAATTAGACAGAGGTCAGTTGCTTTTTCCCCTCATTTCCTTTTATCCTATTCTAACTGTTACAGGGAAGAGCAATTGAAGAAGCAAAGGCGGAAACAACTGGATGAGCAACGCAAAGCCCAGGCGAAGTTGGCTGCGAAAAAGAAAGAGACAGAGGATGCACAATCGGAAAGCTCTGGAACTCTCCAAGGCTCAACAACTCAAGACACACGACGAACCGCTCTTCCCGCTTTGCTTCCTGATGAAATCCTCAATGCCGCGCCTGCCACAAGACCCCCGACACCTCCAATCGATGACTTCGAACCGGCACAGAAAAAACCCAACAAATTGAAGTTCCTCGATAAGAAGGAGAAGCGTCCCAAGGATGTAAAAATGGGTGACACTTCGATTCGGGTACTCGACGAGGGTCCTTCTCGGAAGAAGGTGAAAACCGCACTGGCACCAAAGGCTTCGAAGTCTGGTCGCAACGTGAAAGATACTTGGCTTAACAAGAGCCACAGTACCGCAAGTGTTAACGGTTTAAGAAGGGCCGCAGGTGGTTCGTCTGGCTTTGTGCGCAGATAGAGTTTATCTGGATTCTGTTCCGTCTATGTGATGGCTGTGATGATCGGACGAACTCACCAGTTCGTCTTCACATTGGGTGATTGCAATTCGACCATGCTCTTAATACCCGGGCAGTCATCCACATACGTATTGAGCATGTCGCAATGGATCAACGGCTTAGGTTCATTGCGAACAACCATTTAGGCTTTCGGGTCTCATGACTGCCGGGCCTAGATTCATGGGCTACAGACTTAATGTTCAGCTCCCTATTTGAGGATTCAATTCCCTTTATCGTACTTGTCGTGCTGCATAAAAATGTGGGAGGTTTGATGTACAGAGCATGTCTTTGATTGGTGTTAAGGCGCTGGAAAATCGGGTTTCATTCTTATCTCTTAGGACCAGCAAATACATTTAAATCCATTGTATACCCTAGTAGAGAACAATTGACTGTTATCATCGTTGTATTTCTTTTGGTTGTATAGACATTGTTGTGTAATCTGGATTGGCCCGGACGCTGGGCGGAAGCACGTGCAAAGCTTCAAAGCTCCAAACCGTCCGCTGTCGTCCAACACTCATCAATCCCTTCTCCCCACGCCTCTTTCGCGTCGCAAACCCTTCTCTATCCATCAATGGACTCTATATATTAAACCAATTCACTCTCTCCAATCCAAGATGTCATCCAAAGCCGAAACAACGCCTCTGCTTCCCCAATATCAACAGTCGGAATCCTCCAATACGTCACCGCGTGCAAATCGTCCACCGCGAACAGTGACCTTCAATCCCCTAGCCACAATCAGCACATACGGCGATGCCGCTCCCTCAAATCCAGCGCTCCAACCGCTCCATTCCGCCTCACCCCCCGTCCATGGCGGCCGGCCCAGAACAACCGGTCTATCAGCTCTGAACAGCAAGCTCCGCCGGCGTAACAGCCAAGGAGCTACTCCATTCAATGCACCCTCGAGTCCCTCCTCAGCGTCCAAAATCGGTCCGCAGCGAACGACGAAAAAGGCGCAGAAATTGAAGCTTCTTCCGGACCCGGAGACGGCTGCTGAAGAGGAGGTTGTGGAGGGTGATTTTCCGCGAGATGTCTATTCGCAGATTACGCGGATTAAGGAACCTACGGCTAGGAGTCATGCAGCAAGACTAGGAAAGGCAGATAGGGATCGCTTGCCGCGGGTTACGGCTTATTGTACGGCGAATTCGTATCGGTTGGATGGGGTGATTAGGTTTCTCAAGTCGCGGTCGAATACCCGTGGTGCAAATCCGAAGCTGTACGATGAATGTGTTTACTCGCCGTATGATTACGAACATGAAAATAAGCAGAAGGGGACCCGGATATTTGGGGATAATGGATTTGGTATGGAAGGGAATCGGCCGTCTGGAGAACGCAGGTATTCGGATAGTGCTGTCGAAGTTCCCGATAGTAATAATATTCGAAGAGGAGATTTGATCAATCTTCAAGGCCCGGATTCGCATCGTGATGGTGATCATGGCGCTGAGGTTGTTGAATCTACAGGACGGACGGATGAGATACAAGATTTCGATACGACCATTCACACTCCTGAAGTATACCTGTTCGACTACGGCACGGTTGTCCTATGGGGAATGTCCCCGGCACACGAATCACGATTCCTTTCTGACATCTCCAAATTCGCGACCTCGATCCTGAGTCCGGAAGATACCCAAGTCGAGAATTTCAATTTCTACTACGCCCGCGAATACCAAGCCCGGATATACAACGACTTCATCTCCCTCCGCGACCCACGGAATCATATGATCAAACTCGCCATCTCGCACGCCTTGTCCCAATCCGTGAAAACATCCCTATTCGAAGACATCGTCTCGGAAACCATCTCCAGCACCGCACCCTATCCCGCCCAAATCGCCCAAACCGGCAGCGTCAATCTCACCCGACGACAAATCAATATGCAAATCGGAGAACTATTCATATTACGAATCAATATCCATCTACAAGGTTCTGTCCTGGACAGCCCCGAGCTAATGTGGGCAGAGCCGCAGTTAGAACCTGTATATCAGGCTGTCCGGAGCTATCTCGAAATGGACCAGCGTGTGAGTTTATTAACTGAGCGATTGGACGTTATTGCGGATCTTCTTGCGGTGTTGAAAGATCAATTGACGCATCGTCATGGCGAGTATTTGGAATGGATCGGTAGGTTTCTTCCCTTTCCGTGATACAGTAAGACAATGCTAACATCGGGGTTGCAGTCATCGTTCTCATTGCCGCGGAGATTCTCGTCGCAGCCATCAACATCGTGGTCGATTTGTACGCTGGAGTTGATTAAGGGTTGTATTGTAGTTGACTGTGTTTTTCATTATCTTTTATCTGCGTTTATTCATTGCGTTCACTTTGACATTGCTATATGCTTGCATGGTACTTTACTGTCTGTTTTCATTGCGTGATTCGACGTTACGTTTCTCATTGAGCAAGGTGTCATTGAGCTAGGATGACTGGAGTTATGGTGTGGAAAGTCTAGGATGTACTGTACAATACATGAGCCACCACATTGAGCAACATTTATAGGTCCTTGCTTTGTAGGTATTAGTTCTTATCATTGAATAGACACACAGATCAGTTGTAATCAAGTTCTTTTCTGCTATCGTATATATGAACAGAAAAGACGTATTGATGATGGGTAGTTCCATTTCAGAGACAAATGGCGTCTCGATAATATATTATATAAAAGATTAGGACCCCATATCTAGGAAAGAAGACAAAAACCAAGAACGTAATGAAGTAATCGTAGCAAAACACAAATAGAAGAGAAAAAAAAAAAAAAAAAAAAAATCGAGAAATAACACCACGCACGGCGCAAATCAACCCTGCCCTTCAACCTTCGGCTCCTTGGTATCCATATCCATATCCATCGGTGTCGTCGGAGCATCCGCTGGCGCGGCTGGAACGTCCGCAATACCATTTCCATTTCCATTACCGTTCTGGGTATCTTGGGCACTTGGACGACGACTAGATGCCGGACCGCCGTTGCTTCCTGTTTGAATGCGGAACGAGGATGTCAATTCCTCCTGCTTAGGCGCGGGTGGCATCGGCGAACGCCATTTCGGAGATCTCCAGACTGTCGGATGGCCGGGACCCATCCCATCCTCGTCCCAGCCTTCGTCTTCCTTGCACGTTGCTATCCTGTTTCGTCGTTTGGTGCGGAGCGGCCGGTCTTGTGGCTATGCTGAGTTAGACATGAATCAATCAGGGTAATAGTCCACGGAGATTAAGTTGTCAAAAAACATACTGTAGGCGGCGCTTCCTCTGAACTCCCCTCCGTCTCATCGTCCAAATATGGCGCCCCATTCCCCGCAACAGCAGACGCCCCAGCCCCGGGTTTACTCTCATCCTCCAGAGTCGGCGCATTAGACATCATAGCCGCGGCCTTTGCGCGCAACTCCGGAGTGACACCACCAGCGGCCTGCGCCTCCTCGGCCATCCCCGTGACTTTCGCGAGCCGGTCGAGCAGGATGCATGATTCTAGACGCATTTTCTGGATATACTTCCAGCCTCGTCTGTTGCGGACGCGCATGAGCTCGTTTTCGGACTCGATTTCGTTGAGGCGTTTCTTGAGGGCGATGCATTTGCGTTTGTAGGCGACTTCGACGCTCGGGGGGTTTGTGGAGGGGAGGGAGGTGGAGGGTGGTTTTGTGGGTGCTTCCATGGTGAGAAGTTTGTCGGTGGTTCGTCGAAGCGAGATGGTAGGAGTGAAGTCGAGGACGATGGAGACAGTCAAGGGAAGTCGGTTACCGGGATAGATTCAATGTGCGGAGAGGTCGTATGGAAGGGAGAGGTGTCCCTTGTTCTTCCGCTCCTTCACTATCACGAAGAAAGATCGATCAATCCCTTTCTCAGCACGCTCGGATGGAGCTGTAATGTCTGACTCTCGATTCGAGCGAAGATCACGTAGAGCAAGTAAGTAGCGCATTCAATGCGGCTAGATATAGGCAAATTAATCAAAAAGGTCCTGCCGCAAGATTGCTTTCTCAGGGCCGGAAAAAAGGAGGATGGTTGAAGATCTCGAGGCGCCGTGATCGCGGCTTTTGTCGTTCTGCCGGGTGGTTATCATAAGGCGGTGAGAGGTGATATCTTCACCATACTACGGAGTAACTCAGGGTGACGCCGGAAAGGCCATAAAACGTCGTGGCGTTAAGGTACATTTTCGTGGCATTTCCGTCCTGGCGTCGCCGCTTTAAAACGGCCACTGTTAAATTTCCTGAACAGGTAGAGCACAAATACGCTCACCAGCAACGTTTACACCTAATTTATCTATAGTTTCATACTGGGAAGCGCTTCCATCATGGCTTTGAATACAAGTCAAATAGCTCTTTAAATACCCAGAAGACTGATTTCAATGTACATTCCATTTTTCCTTTCACAGTTTCTAAAGGTCTTCCTCTTCTCTTTCTTCCGCTCAATCAAAATGACTATCACGAAACCTAGAAACTGTACCAAATGCAATTTCAAGTCCAAACATCAGACCAATAGGTCGCCTGAATTCTGGAACGATCTTGTTCGAGGGCCCCTTAAAAAGATAGAAAGAGACTGTGCAGAACCCACAAGAGTTAGCTCAAACCTCATGCGAATGAATTTCGAATAGTGCGTTTTAATTTGTCTTCTCCCCGCCAGCCAGGGGGGCGATGGATATGCATCACGTTGAAATGCCGACGTGACGTTCCGGTGACGAGGACTAGTAGCAAGCCCTGATTGCAAGAGACCTGTCCACCAGGGCCGCACTTGCACTGTCTGCCTCGCCAGATCAGCCAGACGGGGTTCGACTGGCAACCCCTTGATCTGAGCTCGTGGACGAGACAGCGCGGAGAGACCGTCGACCGTTCCAAGGCTGATATTTATGCTTGGACATCCATGCGTGCAGCGCATGAAACGCTACAGCCTCGTCACCATCTGAGGTCCAATCATAATATATCGCTTGGGATATCACGCGCCAAAATCATGTCCAGTTACCTCCCAGGGCTGACTCCATGACTGTTGGTCCTTGGTTACATAAAGGGCGTCTTTCCCCTGGCTGGTGGCACTCTTTCATTTTCCTCTTTCTCCCCTTGCCCGGCCGCGTCATTTCTTTCTGCGACCTCCGCAACACTGACAGCACGATGAAGTACCATCCAAATGCAATTACTATACCCGATGATGAAGAAGCACCAGGTCTCGAGCAAGGTTGCTCACGACCTCAGAGGGCTTCTCAGCCTGATTACAGTTACCAAGGATGGGCAGACACGATGGATGATGCGACTGATGATGTGACAACATCCCCTGCACGCAAACGCAAAAGAAACACGACGGATGGGAAGTCTATCACGTCAATTCTGGTATGAGCCTCTGGCATGATCTTCTTCCTTGGCTAACAAATTAGTGAGAGTCTGCCTATAAGAAGCTCCAAAAGACACTTGAGCGCTAAGTTCAACAGCTGCAAGAGAAGCTGTGTGATTCTCACCACAAAAACCAAAAGCTCCAGGAAACTTCAACAGGAGCAGGAGAGGCATTGGAAAGTAAAAGAGGAGCTTGGCCAAGAAACTCAAAGGCATATTTTCGAGTGCACAATCTGTGTCCAGCAGCCGGATCGATGGGTTATCCTTCTATGCGGGCACCTGTTTTGCAAGAAGTGCATAGACAAGTGGATAGAAAATCCGGAGATGCCGAACACATGTCTCACCTGCAGGAAATCTATTATGGGGCACGTGGAATGCAACCCGTATGCAGGATGAATAGATACCGTAGATAATAGAGTGAGTGCTTGTCTATCTAAAGGTGCGCACACGCTGTCCTATATCAGGAATCTGCCGGACTCGGTAAACGGGCCGACTATTAATCCTTCTTGACTTTCATCAGATATCGCTTTCAGTCATGTGCTTTGTATATCGATTCTCTCCGAATTGTTCCTGCGGAATATGCTCACATGTTGGTTACCCAATTTTGATCGAATTAAAAGGAGCTTCTAGACGGTGAAAGAGATTTCTTTGTGGATGATTGAGGACTGCGCTTCTATATAGATTGCGGCTAAATTTCCTATTTCGGGAAACTGAGGTCTAGATTGAGATTGTCGGGAACCATGTCACGATTATTTCTCTTGCGTCAAGACCCTTTTTGGGAATGGAAAGAACTACTATATATGGTAAGAAATCGATTGGCATTCGGGTTTATATATCTCTGTTTTCTGTGCACTCAAACAAAATGCCCTTCTTGCAGCTATACCATTCTGACGATATAAACAAATGATCGAATGGAACTCGATAACAATGAAGTTGACATGCGTGAGACTGCTAGTAATATATATATATACATTTCTTTCAGCTCTTGAAATCCAAGTAATGCATCACTTTATTGCCGGTCTTGCTGCGCTCAAACTCTTGTAAGCCCGAAACAAAAGTAACTTGGAAGTATCCTTCTATATCTGGGACGACATTGAAGAACTTCTTCAGTTTCCAAACCAGAACATCATCAGACAGTCTCCGATCATTATATTGGCCCTGGAGAAGTCGGATTTGAAGATTATGCGTATGGATCGACGTTTCACTGCGAATAATCTGCCACTGCAAAACGGAGAATTCATCCGATTGTATCAAATCACGGATAACCTTGAAGTCGTAATATTCCCCTTGCCACTCAAAGCTGAACCGTTTATCGCGTCCTTGCATTCGAAGGACTTTGAAGTGTTGAGCTTCTTCCGGATCAATGAGATTTGTCTTTGGCAGTGGATGCAATGAACCGACGTCTCCTGTTAGGTACCGAATTAGAGGATTCCGGAGACGTTGGAGTGAAGTTGTTGCAAGAACACCAAGTTCACCGTCCCGAAGAGGTTCTATGCCATCCCCAGCAGAGCCTTCACCCACTGTTCGAGGCAAAACCTCGACGATGGTATCGCGAGTATCGAATATGAAGTCAGCCGCGTCATCATCTTCCCTATACCCCGTCACAGCAGGGTTCATCACAGCCCAAGGACCACTTTCGGCACTTCCGAACATTGAGTAGATCAATACATCACCACCGAACACCGAATTGATGAACGCCCGTTGCGATCGCACCAGCGGCTCAGATGTGTAGAAGATCTTGTTGATATGAATTGATTTGCGCTCCGAGTCAGGTAGTGTGGACACATGCAAGGCAAATTGTAGGATCTGACTCGAATCGCCGCTGATGACATTAATGCGGAAGCCAGAGACTAACCGCATTACTTCTGCATGTGGCATGAGATGGCCAGCACAGTAGACTGTTCCGCCGGCGTTCTCTAGTATTTCCGCTGTCAAGTCTAGGGATCTGAAGATTGTTAGTCGGAACTCATCTGAAGGTTCTGCGAAACACACCTGTATAAGTTCCCTGATGTATGCACAGTTAAGACACAGTCACCCGGTACGATAAGACCACCTTGTCGGATTAACTTGCCCATTGACATTCTCTGGATGCGATTCTCCCATGTATCAGTGAGATAAAACATTGGAAGCCCTCCTGAGCCACCGCCGGTGGTGCTGATATAGCAAGCGTGGCGGAAAACATTGTCCGGGTCATTGTCTGCTATTAATCTTTGGATGGTCTGATATCTATATGATTTAGTAAATTATGATTCAATGTTGAAACATGTAGCTTACAGATTGTCCTTATGAGTTAGAGGCAAGCTGGTCAAAGCTGGGCATCCCTTCTCTCGTACATTGCGGATGGCCTCTTTGATTTGAGGGTCTGTTGGTGGAAATCGGACATGGGAGTTATAGAAAGGATGGATAGCAGCCACGGCCAGGATATCTTGGAGAGTATATTTCGGTATTGAGAAGAGATCCATGATAGTGTGCGATGGGTGTACGAGTTATTGATAGAAGTCCAGAGAGAAAAATAAAAAATATATATTATTACAAATAAAAAAAATAAAAGGCTCAACAGATGTTGAGGCTGGCTGAGTATTGTAATATTGCTATGTACTCATAATATTACTAGTGAAAGGTGCGGTCCACTTTTACCGGGCAATACAGTAGATCAGCATTGCATGGAATACTGGTAAAGAACAAAAGCTACTGCTGTACAAAGTACATATAACAGTCATGAATCGCCATGCGGTTCAGCTGCTGGTACGTACTGTCTGTGCTCCGGAGTATATATCATACATATGTTATCTGATCAATTGCCATATGATTATTCTCCAAGATGCAGCGATTAGTACGGCCTCTACAAGCAGCAAGTAGGTTAAGACATACCTCAACCTGTAAGCTAATTCCTCCCACATACTTGGTTATCAGCAGCTAAAAGATCAGGTCGAATATCCTCCATTCCATACCTTACTGTCCCCGATCCAGATGTTGCCTCTCTCCCCTCTCACCATACCACCGTCAACCGCATCCTTCAACACGATGCCATCCTACGTATCCAGCTTTCCTTTGCCGACAATGACAGCAACTACATCCAATCTCTCATCCTGAACCTCCACAAGAACCATGACCATGGCCTACCAATCACCCACAGCGCCAATCGTGGATGGATGTGGGACATCCGTCCAACACCCGAAAGTCTCCAAAACTGCCAGGCTCGATCCGAAACGATGGAAGAATTCCCGTGGCATACAGACTGCAGCTACGAAGCTTACCCGCCCCGATTCTTTGCCTTGCATATCTTGCAACCGGATACTCGTGGTGGCGGTACTCTATCCGTGCTCAAAGTCGACCAATTCCTCGCCCTTCTCTCCCCCTTCGCCAAGGAGTGGTTATTCAGCCCGAATTATCGAATTTCCGTCCCTCCCGAGTTCAAAAAGAGCCCCTATGACGAATACATTGTTGGGAGTCTCCTAACGACGAGTCCCGACGGCAAGTCCACTCAGCTTCGCTTTCGTGAAGACATCGTCACTCCCTTGAACCCGCAGGCGGCAGAGGCGCTGGAGGAGCTAAAACTTGTTCTGCTCAGACCCACTTCGACCGTGCACATCCTGGATCTCACGGCACAAGATTTGCCGCGCGGATCGATCATCCTCATGGATAACAGACGGTGGTTACATGCGCGAAATCAAGTCAAGGATCCTAATCGACATTTGCGACGAGTCCGATGGGATGCTCGACCATTTGATAATTCTTTTTATTTCTAGCAACTTTGGTTTTGGTGTACAGCTATGCGTTGCTTTTTGGCGTATTGAAATGTGACTTGTCGAACTATTGATCAGAGCTTCTTCCGTGTTTGACTGAAAAAACACATCTAGTAACACTAGTAATACATGCAAATACAATTCCAGCTGTACCTGCATTTGCCAAGAGGACGTCAGCCTGGCCAAAGGTAGAAGCGCTCTGCTCGAAAACTTCTCGGACAGCGTCTGGCTGACTGATGTTGAGAGCGAATGCCCTGACCACGCATTCTGGATAAGCAGTCCGGATCTCTGAACCGGTCTGTTCTAATTGGGCTTTTGTTCGTGATATCAGGACCAGGCCGCGGACCCCAGTGGCGGCAAAGGTATGGGCCATAGCCTGGACTCCTTGGTTAGCACATATCACGTACAATTACGAGTTGAGTATACATACCTTGCCTATTCCCCTACCCGCCCCGGCGACAATAACTACTTTGCCTTTGCTGGCATCTTTCAGTGACCCTTCTGGATCAGTGGCCGAATATACGGCTGTATGTTTCTGGGGTAAGAAGAACATGATTGCTGTCTAGACCTATGATTTACAAATGGAGATAGTAAAACAAACCCGGACACTCAGCTGGGATTATGTTAGGCTTATCTTTTCCAAATTCATCTCAGCTGAATCTAGCTTTCTTTTTGCGGGATGTATCTTGCCGTATAATTTACTAGCGTAGATACATAGATGGATCCACAGTTCAGCTTACCATACAAGTACGGAGCACAAAAACAGGTGGGATGAACATCTTTACCGTGTTTTATCATGCAAAATATGCGATCCAGTAGTAGCTTCTCCAGTATGTGATTGCTCCGTAGCTGACAATGGGTCCCAGGTTTATAAGGTACGACTGGAGCCTGCTGTCTTCACTGCGAACACTACTTTAATAACAATCCCATACATAACGAGCCCAAAATGCGCGTCCAACAAATATGTCTCGGAGTTAGCACTCACAAGCAACTGAGCTCTCCTGCTGAGGTTAACCCTTCTGACCGGAAAAAAGACCGGGAGAGATGCACAGCAAGCCTACTCCGGTCATGTCCGGCATCAGTATGGCCCGAGGGGTCTGCCACGGCGCATTCACATCCGATGCTGGTCACAGTCGAAGACCACATTGATCATATCAGTGCTATTCATGAAGCTCTCAGGGCAGCAATTGTGAACATTGTTAATCGGTGGTGGTCGGATACCAAGGCCAATTTCCCTGCGCGTATGCCAATTGAGCCTTATGAAGAGAGTCTTTTGCGGGTAAGAGATCATCTTCTGAATGAAAACACCTTAATAAATCTGATCAAAGTTTGCAGTGGATGGAAGCCTTGCCAGCCGGGACAACCCGCCCATTCGATGAATGTCTGGGATCCTGGCGACCTGACTTTCTGATTGAGGATGTTGTAGATGCGTCCAAGCCCGGCGGGACTCGCGAGCAGTTCCGCATTTGTGAGATCAATGCTCGATTCTGCTGGAATGGTTTTTTTCATGGAGCGTATGGCCAGCGTGCCTTGGATGATTTGGGTGCACGGGAAAAGGGTTTCCGGGGAGCAGCAGATTGTGAGGAGGTGAGTTATAGACGCAAATGGTTCGCAGTGATGATATGAGACTGATGACGTTTAGACAATCAATGAGCTACTGACTCTTGTCGACACATCCAAGCCCCTGCATCTTCTCAAAGGGGAAGAGCATGGAATTGACATCTGGCTATTGGCTTGGGCGGCTGAACAGCGGACTGGGATCCGCCCTCGATTCATCACTCCTGAAGATCTACGCTTAGTCCCATGTGACAAGGCACCTCTGGGTCAGAAGCTGTGCTGTGTCATCCCTTCAGATGCAATAACATCGCCGGAATCGACCGTCTTTGAATTAGAGGGCGAACGACTTGAGGATGTTCATCAAGTCAACCTAGAACTTCATCAACGGGAGCTGCGGGCAATGCCCATTAAGGTCCTCCGCCACTTGTCCCTGCGCTGCTTCAATGATCTGCGTGTCATTTTACTCGTGCATGACAAGCGTATGCTAGGAATTATTCTTCAGGAACTCGATGCTCTCGTCCATCGCCACGGGGTTCTGACTCCAAAACAGGCTGAGATTCTTCGAGAGGGTATCTCAACGACCTTCATCCCAGGATCTTCTGAAATCTCCCAGCTCAAGAAGGACTGTCACCACAACCCGAATCTCAAAGACAACTTCATCCTGAAACCGATTCGGAGTGGGAAAGGCGCGGGCATCCTCTTTGGTGACGAACTCTCGCCGGAAGATTGGCAGACCAAGCTAGAAAGTTGTCAGCAGGCAACGATATTCCCTGGTCAGATCAGCTATATCGTCCAGCGGAAGATTCCTCAAGCAATATATGATGTTTACTCGAGGGATAGTGAGGAGAGCAGGAAGATGCACCTGGTTGGGACGTATCATGTCGTCAATGGGCGGTATCTCGGTCTGGGGACATGGCGAAGTAGTCCAGCACGTATCTGTGCCATCTCTCGTGGTGGTTCATGGATTTGTTCTATATATTGAGATATAGTTCTGCATAGTACTATTCTACTATTTCAATGCCCTATTTGGGACATGGTTTTCTGGGGTCTAAAGTGGGATCGTCAATTCCACGTTTGTATCTTAGCCTTTAAATTGTAAGAAATCAATTGGTAGCGAGAATATATTTATATTCCCGACGGCTATCCAGCTGCTCGCCATGAACCTAACGCTTTATATATAAATAGGTAATGATGCCTTGCTGCGCGGATAATGGGCTGCTGGTTGTTTTCATGTTGGTGTCGGGAGATTCGAAGATGCTGAGTTAGTTGGTTGCAAGTGCAAGTTGATGGAGAGAGAGAAGAGGAATGAGCAGTAGAAGTAGACAGTAAACATACTTCAAAGTTAGCACCAGTGATCGCCCGAAAAGGAAAGGTGTCACCCCGCCTTCGCCTCATTTCTCTTCGAGTTTCAATTTTGCGGCCTCGTATTTTCCTTCTCATCCACCACGGATTCCTGAACCAATTATCTCTTGATGTCGAAATGGGTTCTGAGTCTCCAGATCATGATAATCAGCCAAATGGTGATATGTATCTACCTCATTTTTGAATTTATATGGTGCTAACCTCACCAGGTCATCCGTCCGACACTGGCAATGCCATTGCTGCCGGCGGTGAACCACAAGGCACACATCTTTCCCGGGACGGCGATGTTACCCTGGGCGACGGTGGCGGAGAAGACGACGACGACGACGGGGACAAGGCCAGCTCTGCTACCCTGTCGCTGATATCCCAAGCTACACCGTCAACTTCTTCTAAGAAGAAACGCAAAGAGAAACCCAAGAAGAAAACTCCATCCGTGAAGCAGTCATTCCCACCACAAGTTCCTTTGAAGAATCTCTTCCCTAGTGGTCAGTATCCAAGCGGCGAGATTCAGAGCTTTGGATCCGTGGTCGAGAATACGGCGCGCACGACAGCTGAGGACCGCTATTTGGCCCGCCCGCACATTCACGATGACAGCTTTCTCAACAACTATCGCAAAGTAGCAGAGGTCCATCGCCAGGTCCGGGGCTTGGTGCAGGACAGTGTTCGGCCCGGCCAGGCTCTCACAGACATCGCAGTAGGCATTGAGGATAGCGTTAGAGCGCTGCTCGATAATGCCGGCCTCGAAGCTGGACAGGGCCTTGAGTCTGGAATGGGATTTCCCATCGGGTTGGTGCTGAATAATTGCGTTGCGCATTACACGCCAAATCCTGGTCAGAAGGAAAACTTCCTACAGGAGAGCGACGTCATGAAGGTCGATTTTGGTGTCCATATCAACGGTTGGATAGTTGACAGTGCGTTCACCATGCCATTTGATCCAGTATATGACAATCTGTTCGCTGCAGTGAAGGACGCTACAAACACTGGTATCAAGGTGACCATACTTTCGTGGCAAGTCTGCATTTTTAGTATCGCTAATGCTCGTTAGAATGCCGGTGTTGATGTCCGGATCAGCGACGTAAGTGCTGCCATCCAAGAAGCGATGGAAAGCTACGAGGTTCAAATTGACAGCAGGATCGGCCTGGGCAAGCCGGTTGTCCCTGACGAGTGCAGGATCAACGTCCCAACTTGATCACTACAAACCATTGGCGGTGTGAAATCCTTGACCGGCTCGGCCCTCGCGAGTTCCATTAGGGTCTGGTATGGCGTCCTGATAAGCAAGCTCAATTTCTGCTCTACATGCTCCATAGCTTTCTCAGCTACACTTTGGGTTCCCGGCGAAAGCACGATGGCCTACGTTGAGCAGGAACGGAGTAAATGCGTGATGGCAACAGGACTTAGTCGAATGGACACGAGTACAACCTGAACCCACAATTAGCATATTTTTTCAGCTCCAACTGAACATGGGGACATCCCGGAATCTCGAGGTATAACAGTGCGGTGAGATGGATAAAGAGCACCACGTCGCTTTCCAAAAAACAAAGCAGCCGGTCTTCTCGCATCCGCGTCTCTATTACCGGGTCGAGTTGTGTTAAGTGACTTGGCGAGTCGTTGTGCACAAGCAACCGTGGCATCCTTGAGATCTCCGAAATTTATGCGGATAAGATTTTCCCGATGACTCACTTCTTGCAAGACGAAAAGATGATCAGGGTTATATTGACAGTTGAAGTGGATTAAATCCGGGATGGTAGTGGCATCAACGGAGTCGGTTGGAAAATCCCGTGATACCGGAATGCCGGTCGACGGAATGGCCTATTGGTGTAATGGACAGATCTAACGCTGGCGATAGGAGACATTATGGCTATTCTTTGAGATACAGATTGGTTTGTGACAAGCATAAGCTGAGCCCTGGTCTTCTTTATAAAGGCAATGCTTGTCTCTTGATGGTGGTCGGCCATTCCATAACTAACCACTAGTTGGTGTCATTAGTAAACCGGCACGAATCCTTCTGAACAGGACCCGCGTACCGATGGCTTATACCAGCTTGGACTACTTCTCAACAGGTTTGCATAAACAGTGGCAAATTATACGCGGGTCCAGGTATAGCATGTGTTGCGTGTGATCTCGAGATGCTCTCTATGGCCCAGGATTAGTCTTATCAAACTCGAAATCGATCCAGACATCATTCCGGCCCATTGTTCCGTAACATAATGACCGACAGCGCCCCACATGTGGATGGACACAAACCAACAAAATTGACCGAGACGGTCTTATCAATATTATTATTATTATTGAATCAAGTTTATTGTCCATACCGAGCCCTAGAGCTATGACAGACCATGATTCATGGACCCGAGGTTAGCTGCTATACTACAGTCTCTTGTCCCCATTAGTTCCTGAGGCACTCGCCCCCTTCTATAATCTCTCTGATCCTTTTCCTCGCCCCAAATCGCCTGTATGCGCAGGGCTTTCGAGCACAGTGCTCTCCTTGTGTTTCGGAGCAGGATGGGTGCGGCCTAGGCTGATTCTCAGCTTGGGCTACCCTCCCTGCTACCCTTCTCCTGTTCTAATTGCCTCCTCCAATGCTTCCAGTCCCCATTCATCATCTCTTCGGGCCCTCTCCGCTGTTCGCTGTAGGTGTTCTCGGGGTAGAGCTATGCTGGTGCTGGCTAGGAATTGTAGTAGTGCCCTGGTAACTCTGGGCTCTCCTAAAAGTCGTCCTTGTGGATATTCTTCTGCAGCAGTGGGTCTTGTAACTCTGTCTATCTCCAGGTCCTTGTAGAGCCTATCCTGTTGGTGTCTCCATTGCCGGCATTCAAAGAGAAGATGATGTATTGTCTCTCTTGATAAGCCACAACCTTTACAGGTTGCATCTTCCTGGGCCTGGATCCGGTGTAGGTGTTCTCCAATGGCTGCATGTCCTGACTTCAGTTGAAAATAGCAGCTTGCTAGGTGCTTGGGAGCTGTTGCAGCTGTTGGGTTGAGCCGCCAGTTCTTCTGTGGCCTGTATATTCATTGACCTTGTTGGGATCGTTGGCTGAGCTCCTTAGCAAGCCATCTCTGCTTCTGCGTTGTGATGGCTTCTGTTTGGGCTCTACAGGTAAAGGCTAGAGAGATCTCTCTTGGGCCTCTTCCTGGAGGCTTACCAGCTGCCAGTTTTGCTGCCTGGTCAGCTCTTTCGTTTCCTTCTACCCCTGCGTGTCCTGGAACCCATTGGATGGTGAGTTGACGATCTTGGGTGTGTAATCTCTTGGATATAGCATGTGCTTGAATTGCTAATGCTTGGCCTGGTCCTGGCTGGGTATGTTGCAGCCTCGCAATGGCGGCTTGGGAGTCCAGCAAGATAATGACTGGTCTCTGTGACGGCTCAACGACCAGGCAAACAGTGCCAACATGCCAAAAGATGCGATACAAGCAATATGGACAAACAAGGGCTCAAGCCGCATCGCACAAAGGTTTATAGAGACTGTACTCGCCAGATAGATTTCCTCTCCTTTTTTCCTCCCCAGATTCGATATTACCGTGATGCCAAGCGACAATGGGACGCTAAACCTAAATAGGCACGCTATACCACTTCTAGTAATTCAGCGTCACCCAAGAGTACGGAGTAAATGTGGGTGACGATGAAAAGGACACGATTGTGCGTGGCTTTTGGTGCAAAAATTGTGGTCTTTTCGCAGAGTAGATTGGAAAAAGTTGGCTATACCTGATTTGGCTCTAGCGTCCGAGGGCTCATGGTCTACACCTAAACTAAGAACTCAGACAGCGCGTACATCATGAGTTTTAGAAAGACAATAAATAGCCATCCAATCTCCAAGCTGAGCATCCTGAGTAAGTCTCCATCAAAACCATAATCCTTCTCAGACTTATCCTGTTTCGCAATGCCTCGGGGTGTAGCAAAACAAGCAGATACTGTTGACTGGAATGCTTTTTTACATGAAAGTGACCCTGAGGTTAACTCTGGTTATACAGAAGCAACAAGAACACAGATTGGGCTTGTGAAGACCAGTTTCCAGAAGTATGTTGCCTTAGCATGTTGAGACCTTCTGCTCACTTATAGAGAGTTAGATTTACGTCGCATCTTCAGCCAGGAGACTATAAATATTGGCTTCGGAACATCATGCTAAGAGTCATAGAGGGTTTCCTCCGGTGGTATCTCGATACCCACAATGTTGAGTATCAATCAGTATTCTTGGTCTTTGCTCGATTTTGGAGGATATTCTGGTGTGAGGAAATGGACAGGCTTTTCAACTATGACCTGAGACGTCGAATGACCAAGGTAAGGTAAACCAATGCTAGTAGAAGGGACCGGGGCTAACTAAATTAGCTGGTTTGCACAACTCTTACCATCGACTATGAACTCGACCTGGGTGCAAAAACACAGCCACCAATCAACATTGATGATCTGCTTTCCTCTACCTATCATCTCATCGCTGTCACTAGGATCTGATTTCCCACTGCTCGTTGCCGCCAACAGCTGAGTACTTTGAGGAAGATGATGACCTCAACCACGGCGCGTCCTGGGACATTGGTAGTGTCCTCTGGGTACATGAGAAAAGGGAAGGATGCTCTCAAATGGAAAGATATTGAACTCTTCATGGTCAAACACCCGGAAGAGCCGAGCTGTCAGACTCTTCTCATGAGAGTTAGGCATAGGCTAAATAAGGGCAAAAGAAACTGAGGTGTTGCGTAAGTCATGCGTTGTTCCTTTCTTGAAACCAGCTAATTGTTAAGGCCTGTTTATGTATACACTGAGCGAGATGATAATCTCGCCTTCTGCGCTATCCAAGACATCATAGAATATGCCATTGTCGATGGTGCATTCGCTAGTGAACATATCAAAAAGCCTCAAGACATTTGGAAGTACACTAAGGTTCCAGATCATCGGCTCAGCACTCCACTACACATCGCAGATAATGTTAAAGAGATACCCATTTTCCGAAAGGCTGTGAAAGACTCCAAAGGCAACTGGGTAACTTCACCAACCGAAGCTTGGACATACGAGGATTTACGAGAATATGAGCTTGCTGCTGCTAAGTCAGCAGGGGATGAAAATCCAGGGTCCTTGTACAAGTATCAGAAAGGAGCAGCTGCTAATATCAGTAAGAAAGGCCATCCCAGGTCATCAGCGTATTCTAATCCTTGATTGCAGGACATCTTGATGAACATTCCTGAAAACTTATTATGGGTCACAAGAGGAGTGATACCTTCTCCCACTACATCCAAATTCAGGATGATACTCAGTCAGCTTTCATGGGGACACCGACAAGAGACGCCCTGATGAAACTAGCTACCAACAAAGGTCTAACTTGAGACCCATCTGCCCCACAAGAACTAAGCGATGCCAGAAAGCAAGAGGTTGAAAAAGACAAAGAGCTTAATAACCTGATTGCTCATCATGATAAGCTTCGCGCCCAACTGATTGCGATACACCACCAACTTCAGAAAGGGAAACGCACGAATCTCTACGGGGAGTTTATAAAGGCGGGGAACAGAGTCAGGGCGCACAAGAAGAAGCTACTGAGATCCGCAGAAGACGCGCAGCGTAAAGAGTTTTTTGGGGCTGTTGGAAACGTCATTATCAAGCAAAACTACCAAGGCAAGCCGATTCAGTTCGATCCGAATTATTATTATTATTATTATTATTATTATTCATACACGCATCTGTCAGCCCTATAGGCCGAGTGGCGGCAGGTCCTGCGGGGCAGCCGGGTAAGCCGCCGTAATGGTAGTCGCTATGTACATCGTCGCCTTTATACACATATCCTGATATCTCATTCCGCATGTTGTATATCCCGTGCTGCTGGTTTTCGTGCCGCTGTTCCCATGGCCACGGGGATCCATGGACTTGTTGGATACTATCTCCCCTTGCCGCCGCTTATTTACCATCTCCCAGCCGCCACTGTTAACCTTGGCTTCCAACACTGGAAGCAGTGGAAGCACTACAGGTTCTTCGCCATAAGTGAGATAAGAAACAACCAATGAGTTGATTGAAGGAGAAACAAGTTTGAAACCAGAGAATTTGTATATAGGATGACCAATAAAGGGATATCTTACTATAAACAGTCCGAGTAGTATCTCTTTTCTAATTAACTTAAAGCCCATGATTAGATTACTAAAATTTATAGAAATCTAACTCATTTAATAGACTGTTGACTCTTGCTTCTTTCTTCATACCCCATTTCACGATGTGACGGTTAGCAGGCGGCCGAAAAGGGCTACTTCTGCTGCCGTTTTGGGCGTCTTTCTAACCAAACCCTGTCTTGGCATCACGTGTGCGCGAGGACCAGCGGACTCACTTGCTGTTGGCAGCGTTTCGGTCTCGGATTCGATAGAACTGGAAGAATCTAAAGCCAATCCGGGAGTCTGCGAACCAGTCCAATCCTCGAAGGATGTATCTGTAGCAGGAATAAAGGGGCGTTGCTCACTCTGTTCTGGGGAATGATTATCTTCAGTTTGTTCGACCGCTGGGCCTTCACCATGTGGACTCTGACTTATTGTACATATTGTCCAGTGCGTTGACAGTTGGATATGGAGGCTAAATCTGCGGGAAAAACACCCGCCGACTACTGCTCGGCTACTTGACTGGTAATGATGTGCAATCGACACCAATGTTGGGGGCCAACTTGGCACAGGATGTTGGTCGAGCGTGGCGATGCGAGTTCCTTATATAGGATTAGAGTTGCGGTTATCATTCTACTTTTAGTCGATGGAAGCAGTTTTAGAGAGATTGACACTTCGATTCTGCCTGCTTAAGCCCCTCTCATGCCTGAGCTTTGTAGCCTCAGTCGTCAGTGCCGAGCCTTCAGCCCCAGAGAAATCCTTCAAGGGCCCACTTCGCAGAAGGAAGCTGAAAGAGATATTTCCTAAAGAATACTTCCCCAAGACCCTATATCAAATAATATGCTCAGGAACAATCACTGAGGCATGGATACTGCCAAGCCCTCCGGTGTCGGTGGATAAAGGCCAAGAAGGCATCATGGCCGCTCTTCGCTTGGCGACACTTGTATACATATACTAAGTAAGGAAACTCGAGTACACTGACGTGAGCCTTGAAGGGTTGACAGAAACCTATTTAAAGGCCTTCCCTTCCTGTTGATTTTTTTATCATCACCATCCAATTTATTCAACTCATTCAATTTACTTCCATCAACCTATCAATACAATATGCACTTCTCCAAGCTCGTCCCTGCTTCTTTCCTCGCAGCCTCCCTCCCAGCCGCCATGGCCGAATGGTGTCTCGCGGTCGGATCGCACTTCGTGAATGTAGGCGGCGGCCCAAGACCGAGCCCCGGAAGTACATTCGACAGTCTCCAAATCTACAATGAAAATGGAGACGAGATCTACCTGGTCGAGACTCCAGAGTGGGGTACAGGTCTCTGCACTGATCTGTATACTGCGACTGCCGGAGCTATGGGCATGAAAGATGATTTCTCATGGGGCGCTAGCTGCGCGGCTCCCGGCAAGATTAAGTATGTGAATTTAAAAAACTACCTTTCGCCCTTTGATAGATTTCTAGAGTTGGTCACCTGTGCTAACACAATATGTAATTTAGAGAATGCCATGGCGCTTCTGGAGCAGCTACTCATATTGAGGGCGAGGACCCCGACGACGTTGATACTGAATGGTATGGTATTGGAACTGGGTTCCAAAATGCTTGTATGGTTCAGTTTGAGTGTTTCCCTGCTTAAGGGTGAGGAGCGACTGCGACTTTGGGCTTGGGATTTGAAGCCCTAGGAGAGGGGAATTGGTCATTATTCCTTGGTTCGAATTGTCAATTAGAGAGTCCCATGCAGCTATTTTACCTATCTATATTGTGCTATATGTTTTGAAGGGTTCTAAGCATATACAGCGAGGGTGATGGTGGTGACATAAACTAAGAGGTGCCAATGATATCTAAGTTTATGCATTTTCTAGTAGAGTAGATGTTCGCCCTTACTTAAGGTGCCTCATATACCACCTGAAATACTCTAGCTTCAGCATTAATCTACGCCTTTATAGTACGGCCTAGCGCTTAACCCCGCACCCTTTTTAGTCTCGACGCCATCCTCTTAAGAACACTTATATATATTTCTTTTGCGCTTCTCTAAAGCCGCGACCTAAGACCATGTAATATGTTTCCTTTTGTGGCGTTTAACATCTCCAGACACACTCTACGAAACATGGAATTACCATTACAAGGGATTGTAGATTATATTGAACTTTACGGCGAGTGAGCCTTAAATAATTGATTAGCCAGCTAATCGTAGATACAATTCATATGAAATATCCTTCAAGAAACGAGAAAAGAAAGGAAATAGAATCAGAGGAAAGCTGCAATCAACAAGATGCAAAAAGCCGGAGCAATGAAGTTTGGAACAATTGCAGAACTAGTTCCTTCTGATGTCATGCTGGATCTGGAGACGGTACGCCGGAAAGATGCATAGTTTTTTGAGGGCATTGGACTGTGACCCGCACTGAACCTTTCCACAACAGAAGGAAGTGGACAGTTCTGCGTCTCTGTTTGAGTCACAGTGACATGATCCATGGAGGGTAAACTAATGGGGGTGACAAAATGAAGGTTTTGCGCACTTTTGCTGAAGCTGGAATGCTGGACTGGACTAAACAAACTTGTAGGATTGGCAGATACAACATCAGTAGAAGCAACAGGCCTGTTTGGAATGGATCCTGAGACACTAGTGAATCTGGTATCCGTCGGGGAAATCATAGGACTGATCAATCTGGATTGACTGCTGCTGGTGCTGCGAAGGACAGGCTTGGAGGACCTGACATTCCTAGAGCCCATACTGGCGATACTGCTTGTATCACCAGTGCTTTCTCTTCGCACGTTCCGGATGAACATATCCATTTGATCTCCTGGGTTAATAGCGAACACCATGCCCATATGACAATGAGAGGCGGGTATATTCTGCCGACAGAAAAACCACTGAGGCTCAAGTGAATTAACTGTAATAATAGTGACAAGTTTATCCCGGCTGTGTGGGTTGAACTGATTAAAACCGGTGTCAAACTGCTGAAGTGGGGCACACGGCCTTTCCAGGGTAGATTGTGTTAAAAGTATGGTTCAACCCGTGGAACTCGAAAACAATCTGATCACCGATGTTGGCATTCAATCGTTGAGGCACAAATGTAGGTGAGCCCTGACTACCCACGGCGACATGGTGGGTAAACTGACGATCGGGTTTGTAGAGGTCCAGGGAGACCGTGCTATCAAAACTTTTCTTGATTTAGCCCTTCAACATTTCCGGTATTAAAAGATAGTTCTCACCTAACGGTACCCGACTGTGCCTGAAGCACGTAGCAAAACAGTAAAAGTGTTTTTACGAGCATGGTTGCAAGATTTCAGAAATATTTTAGTTAATTATAAATTAATCATGGCAAGCAGCAAGGTGATGGGCTTTTTATAACTGTGACCCCCTGCAATTTTTATGGCCATCTGAAACTGTGGCAAGGGCAATGGGCCACACTTTTGGTTTTTTAGTGTTATTCAATTCAAAACTGCACCAAATGTTCCATATTATGGTCATATTTTTGGCTAGTTATGGAGCCAATGACTGTACAATTCAGATAATAGTTTCATGTCACACCAAGTACAAGTATGACTGAACCTGGCGGTGTAAAGTTCTCAACCAGCTACCTGGTACCAGTCGACCAGAGAATAGCATGCTTTGGTAGTAAGAGTAATACTTAACTAATTTACTTCCAATTCATCTAACTATTTTGTTCAAATTATAGCTTTAAGGGTTTAAGGAAGTCCTTGAGACACCAGAAGAACAACTAATGAAGGCAGAAATATAAATCGCACCAACAAAAACAAAAATGCTAATGATCCCTATATTCAATGAGGGTTGGCCATATTTGTGATACCTTCTGCTTTAACTTGCTTGACCTGGTTTTCCCAATATAGTTTTGTCTGTTCCCAAATTCTCCTTTGAAAGCCAACCTCCATCTCCTTGGATAAACGTGCTAAAACAGCAAGATATCCCACCCAGTATATTTTCTCAAAAGGAATTACTTCCAGTAGGATGGTATATATATCTATAGATGGTGCCAACAACAGCTTTTTGGAAGGGAGCAGGTGCGCTGCGCACGTTGCCCACATACCAAAGGAGGTCTAACCAAAGGCGATTTGGTAGATGATATGGGCGAAAAAGAGAGCATTCCCTCAAATGAGATGGGCAATGTCGAAATAAAAGCTCCGTATATATTTGCAGGATGTTAGGGAGGGTTTGAAGCAGGCTTATTCCTCGGTTTTGTGACCAAGCAGCAGATGGATCCCCGGTTTTGCGTCCAACTTCAGAGATCTTGGACCCCAGAACTTCGAAAAGTCGCTCTGTACTTGACCTCAAAATTGCGCTTGTTTCTGATTCCAATTCTAGTGCCTCGCCAGAGTAAGAAATTGGTATTGAACAATCCATGTATTGGTGAGCATCGCAGAATATTCTTCGAAGAGCTGAATAGTTCGGAGGGTCTGCTGAGAAAACAGCATCTGTATATCCATCAAAAATGGCTGGCTTCTTTGCAAACTTCCCATTATACTGATCTCGGTGAAACTCGCCCCAAGAAGCCGTACCACTAGAAAAATAGTAGATTAAATCACCCAATGCTAGGAGGTCGTCATGAGCCGAGTATCCTGGTCTTGCAGCAGATATTGGGCAACTCGGGACGATCTGCTGGAACTGCCAAGGAAAATAACTAAGAGTAACAGAGTGTGGATTCAGGTCTCCATGTACAATGAACCTGGAGTAGGCGAACTCTAAGCGTGAGAGGAGCTGGTCCGCCAATAAATAGAGGTACCTTGAGGAAAATTGACGTCCCAGCTGGTTGAAAACATGCTCAAGGCTTGGACCACAGCGATCGATGGCAAGTATATCATGGTCATTGACCATTCCAAACCAGTGCAGTGAAGGAAATCCAACCCCTCCTGCAAGGCCTCTCAAAGTGCAGGCCTCGATGACCAATTCCGAGGACGAATCTTTGATCTTAAGACAGACTTCTTCACGGGTGAGAGTATGGCAGGCTATTCCGTCAATAAGTAGCAATGTTGTGAAATTGGGAGATGACAATCCTTACCAATAGCTACTTTTGACTGTTCAACCCAGTCAATTATCTCATAAGGCCCGGCATTTCCTCGCATAAGAGTGGCCATTTTTTGTTGGTTCTGCAGGTTGTAAAGGTGATATAGAAATGGACTCCCAGGCAGATATCGCTTTGGTGCCCTTAGCAATCAACGAGTACATATATTCATGCCAAGCCACATTTTTTAAAAGGACTCAGGGTATTGCCGCCGGTGATTTAAGTTCAGAATCCTTGGATTTTAATGGTAGATACTACGAAGCCGAAGGCACTAAGCTTTGGTCTTTACAAGATAAAGTATCTCCTTTCCCCATTCAGCTAAAGTGTTCTCTATCATATGTTTTAGTAGACGCTGACTTTTATTTATAGTCACCAGAGCTATAATTCGCAGACTGGTGGCTATTGGAATTTGTAGCAATTACCCGAAAACCATGGTCGTGGCGCTCGAAGACTTATGATGCAGCCGCCATGTGATGTGTCCAGTAATGATATCTGGGGTCAAAAGCGACTTCGCAGGCTATGACTTCGAGTGGCTAATCATGTTTGTTAAAGGTATCTTTTTTTTTTGGGGGGGGGGGGGGGGTGTGTTTGGTCTGAACAATCCTCCCCAAATTATGTACTCACACCAATAGTAAGGCACACTGTAGCCCATAAGGAGCCAAAAAAAAGGCAAAGAAAACCATCTCTACTGAGGAAATCTACCTCACCTTCCAAGAGTAAGGGCCACAATTTCTGCATGAGTCTTTATCATGGCCCAACGCAGGGTGCGCATAAGCGGGTACAAAGGGCAATGGTTTTCCTATGCTCTCAAGTTAGAACATTCAGTTATCTTCAAACTTTTCGTCATGGCGGCTAAGGACCTTGAAATTGCGCAGCAGTTGGATGCGGCCCTGATTGGCACTGTAAAAGTTTACCAACTTGACCAGTTACTTTTCGAAAGTTTAGATGTGTGCGGAGCTCGATCCCTTAATCAAGGAAATATTCGACGCCTTCTCCATCGCTTCAACAATGAGGGATGCCGTCGCTCTGACCCGTTGACTTGGATAACTGCAGAGGTGTCGCCGTCCGAACTTCAGCAATTGATGACCATAAGTTCAGTGGAACGTTTGACCAGAGAAAACCCAACAGAATTGAAGTTGCAGTCGGGCTGCACAGTGCGCTGTTTCCAGGGGCAGCATCGGCTTGCAGCAGCAACAATATGGCTCAGCCCAGATGAGCTGTGGTGGAATCTCATCCTATATGACTCCACAAAGTTGACTACTGATGCCCGCAGAAAACTGCGTGAAGCGGAATGCATTTCCCAGGAGTTCAGTGACGGAGATATATATCGTAATGTTCGATATTACCAGAAACGGGGGGAGACCGACCCTGCGGGCGAATGGCTAGCAAGATGGACACCAACAAAATGTCGCGACTTTAAGCAGATCTATCAACCCAAGGTGGACAACCACCGCAGTTTCCGTGAAAATTTGGATGCGCTCCTTCTATTTCCAGCATTATGCCCCCCCTGGCTTATGGGAACCCATCTCCTAAGTCTGCAATGTCCTGAGGTTTGAATACTCATAGCCCCCATAGAAGTCTCCATAGTACTAACGGACCTAGGAACTCGCGGAATACCTCAGTCACGTCTATTCCGCATGGACCCTCCTTACGTGCCAGCAGTCTGATTTGCTGGACCCTGAGACTGTTGAGCTTATGGAAGGACGATGCCCTTATTTATCAGAAGCAGACCGCTGGCATATCAATTACATTTTCGATCAGAACCTAGCATTCTCCCGTACGACGGACCCTCACGTTCGTTTACAGCTACAACGGGCTGCATTGGATTATCCAACAGTCATATCTTCCTTAAAGCTCTTCCTGGAGAATACAAAATATCTCCGACCCATGGTACATGTGGTGAAAAATTTATTGTCGTGTAATTTCAAGGGAACTATCAGACAAACAATGCGACGATACTATGTGACTCCTCGAGACCAAAGGTTTCCAATTCAGATTTCTGAAAATAGCTTTGAAGAGCGCGAGCACGGAAATCAGAAGTACGGATTTTGGTCTGCTTATCGTCAGATATTCCTCTTTGCCATGCGCCATTTTTATGGCGTATCAGAGGCACGACCCCTTGGCCACAGCCGCTACACCAAGCCAAGAAAACCGCATGACCCCCAGGAACTGTGGAACCGCTTCAAGAAATTCGCCCTTTCGCTTGGCTTTGTTCTGCCGGGCCATAATCTCTCCAGGCCAACACATCACCCGCCAGAATTCACAGCTGTCCATACCTTCCTAACTCGCCTTCGCCCCCCTGGACTCTTTGAGTATAACCCGTCCATCCCGGCTGAGTGTAGCAGCTATGTCGCAAATGTGCTTTCACAAATCAAGGAGCATAGAGTTGAGGCACCAGTTCCTTCCCTTTCCCTCGACATAGAGGACGATTGGTCACTCCAAAAGCGGTGCGGGATGACAGACATTGAGACATTCTTCTCAGATCAGAAGTATCTGTTCTTTCACAATGTATACTGTTTCCCAAATGACTCTCGACGGCATAGTCTAACAAGTTTCGCTGTGAAGAGAGATATGTTTCTCGCTTTTTTCCCTGATTTTTGCGAAGACACAGACATGACAGGAACCAATCCTCCATCACATGCAGATTACAGAGACCAAGCAGGAGCAGCCTCGGCGCAGGTAGAGATTTCCAGCACACCTCAGGCAACCCCGGTTCAAGGTACAAACATGATACCCGAAGGAGAAGAGGTGAACATGTTTGACAGCTCCCTGACAACAGCAATGGTCCCTGCAACTTTGCAGTCTCAAACTTCTGATTTCGTTCAGTTAATGCAAGCGGGGCTGGAATGTATATACTTACATACAACCAACCCACCACTCGACTATCCCTCAACGGACAACGACACAAGCAACAACAATGTCAATTCAGAAAACTTGTTGGCGCGCAGTGCATCTCTTTAAATGCGTCAGGTTGCCATTTAACATTGGGTCCGCGCGTGACCGTGGTTTCTGCAGTATGCTATTCTACCGAGTACTTCCACCTGAATCTCTGTGGAGATAATATGGAAAGAAGCACTGTAAATTGTAGAATGCTTTGTAGAACATGTTGAAAATGTTGTAAACGTAAGGATTTGGTTCTTATGATGTTCTTATGGCAGAGACGAGGGCTTATAACCTCTCATGGATGAAATAGCACTGGATGGGTGGACTCCCTGTGAGAGATGAGAGATTTCCTTACTACAGCAGTGTATTCACTCTAGCTATGTGGCAGACACGGAACCACTCCAATGACAGGAAGCATTTTATGGATGGTATTCACTTAGTGTGATGTCCTTGACTCCTCTTGATTCCTCTTATATATGTATACCCGTCTTACTTGGCTTGTTGGGTGGGGGATTTGTAGTACCATCATCTCATGGTCAATCACTGAGTGTCATGGATCCATCTCTTTCCAATTACTGTGGTTGAATTGTTGCTTCATCAATGTCTGGCATTTATTGGTAGAGTAACGTCACATATTAGCTAGAATACATTCAACCATTCTAACCTATTAATCGGTCATTGTCGTAACTTCCACTCATCACATGTACTAGTACCATATGGCACCTGCACCTGCCCACACCTAAGTAGCCTTCTTCCCCTTCTCGCGCTCCGCCTTGCGCAACGCCCGCGTCCGAATCGACTCATGCATGCCCTTATTCTGCCCAAGCACAGTCTTATTCATAACGCCTGCAACGCAGGTCAAAAACCACGCCATCAACCCATGACTCCAGTACGGCGACGAGCTATACGCATACCCCGGCGATCCACCATTCCGTCCAATCTTACCCAGGACAGACTTGACAAACGCACGGGGGTCCGGGATCGTCGCGCTGGTCTTGCGCACCTTCGACATGGCCGATGTGATCAGATACGCCTGCACGAGTTCCACCGTGATACCGTGCTGTTCCAGTTCCGCGCCCAGAGCGGTCGACCACTGCTGCAGGAAGGCCTTGCTGCCAGAGTACGTTGCCAGGAGAGGGGTGGGGAGGAGACCGCCGAAGGAGCCCATGGTCAGGACCAAGCCGCGCTTGCGCTGGGCCATTCCCGGGACGACGAGTTGCGTGGTGCGCAGGGTGCCTGTGCAGTTGATGGTGATGATGTCGTTCATTTCATCCTCCGGGGTGAGAGCGAAGGGGACGGGGATACTGTGGGACTTTCCGACATTGTTGATCAGGACAGCGACGTCGAGTTCGTCGATGGCGGCCTTGAGGTTCTCGAAGTCGGCGTCGTTGTTCCGGGCGTAGTCCATTGACACGCTCTTGGTTTGTACGGAGGGGTTCTTGGCTTTGATTTCATCTTCCAGGGTGGCTAGTTTCGAGGCAGTGCGGGAGACGAGGAGGATGTTGAAGCCGGAACGGGCGAGTTGGAGTGCGAATTCTTTTCCTAGGCCATCGGATGCTCCGGTGATCACGGCCCAGCTGCCTTGGGGACCGAACGAGCGGAGCTGCAGTCGAGTTAACCATCAGTCACGATGCCTTTAAATATCCAATTGGCGGTGAATAACATACCGGCTTTCCAGGAAGCACAAAAAGACTAAGAATAACGCGAATAAACGTCAACGCCTTCCAGACAATGTAGAAAGCACCGGTAGACAGCAGCCCAAGCGCAGCCACAGCCTGCGGGCCAGGGGCCACACTGAACTGCCAGTTGGACAGACAGTCCGAGTATTTGGACAGGAACTCCATTGTCTGTTTGTGAACAATTGAGATGGGGGATGTTTAGTAGACAGAGAGGAGTCGTGGCAGAAAAGTTGAGCCGACGCCAAAATGTTGGGGGATTGGCGCACGTGCCATGTCACCTCGGCTTACGGGGAGCTTGTCCTCAAGGTGCTGCACTAACCATACTGTGTTCTCAGGGTACTCTGTACTCATTCAACTGAAACACTTCTCAACCAACATGGCCGACCTCCTCTCTTACCTCCCCCCCTTCGAGGGCCTCCTGCCCAAGTGGCTATTCCTCGTACGCTATTCCACCACGACCCGGCCATAAACAACCACCTCACCACTAACGAAACCAGGTCTCCGTAATCTCAACCGCAAACAGCCTCCAAGCCTACCGCTCCCCCTCCTACGCAGCCCAGCTCTACAACGCCAAAACCCCCTCTGGCCAATCCCACACCAACGCCCTCGCCTCCCGCACCTTCGGCACCTGGACCTTCCTCTCCTCGATTGTCCGCGGATACGCGGCGTACAACATTACGACGCCGGTGGCTTACGATCTGGCGGCGTGGAGCTTTGGGATTGCGCTGATGCATTTTGTGGGGGAGTGGTTGGGGTTTGGGAGTGCGGAGCTTAGGGGGAGGTTTGTTGCGCCGTTGATTGTGGCCAGTTCGAGTTTGGTGTGGATGTTGACGCAGAGGGAGGGGTATCTTGCTGCTTAATCGTGGTCCACGATGACTGAGAAGAGGAGGATATAATACCCATTGGTGTTAACTGATATTTGTTTATCCTATCGAGTTCAACTATCCAGCTTCCTCCTGTACAGCTCTCCTCCGCAATTCCGTAACCTGGCAGCGGCTTGCTCGGGAGTAATATCCCGTTGCGGCTCGCCCATCATTTCATATCTGCACAGTCAGCATATATCCCACAAAAGGTTTCAGCAAACGGTGAAAGGAACTTACCCGACCAAGAACTTCCGCACGGTAGCACTCCGCAGCAATGGCGGATAAAAGTGCAAATGCAAATACGACGCCTCAACCTCCTCTTCCGTACCATCAAGCGGCGCCTGGTGAATACCCATACTGTACGGGAAGCTCGTCTCGAACAGGTTATCGTACCGCCGGGTAATCTCAGCAATAGCCTCAGCCAACTGGCCTTTCTCGTTCACGTCCAGATCCACCAGCGCACGCTTATGCTTCTTGCTCACAATCATAGTCTCAAACGGCCATGTCGCCCACCACGGACACACCACCAGGAACGCTTCGTTCTCGAAAACCACACGCTCCTGCTTCTTGCTCTCCAGCGCCGCATAGTCCTCCAACATGTGCTTACCGCCGCGCTCGCGCCGGTACTTCTGCAACTGCTCCAGTTCCATCGCGGGTTCTTCCGGCAGCGAGCTGGTTGTCCAGACTTGTCCGTGCGGGTGTGGGTTCGAGCAGCCCATCGCAGCGCCTTTGTTCTCAAATATCTGCATATACCGGTATTGTTCCTTGGGTTTGGTCAAGTTGGTTGTAGGCGAGTTGGGAGGCAGCGTGGTGGCCGGGGCGATGGCAGCCAGCGGCGACTTGGGCGAGAGGTGCGACGTGTAGAGCTCGGTCCAGGCTTCGATGACGGGGGCGATTTCCGCGGGCGACAGATCGGCCAGGGTGAGGTTATGCGCTGCGGAGAAGGTAAGGACGTAACATTTTCCGGTAACCGGTTCTGCTCTTAGGAACATGGACTCGAGGTCTGCCAAGTTAGCTATCAAGTAAAAGACGCAAAAGAGGGCTAGCGTACCACCGGCATCATCCGGGTTGTAAGGTGCCTGCTCCTCCTTGACGGCGCTGTAGTCGTTCACGAAGATAAAGGTGCTCTCGTACTTGGGGTTGGAGTCGCCCTGGGCGCGCTTGTTGCCGGGGCACAGGTAGCAGCTAGGATCGTAGTTGGGGAGGGTGTTCTTGGAGGGGCTCTCCTGCTGTCCTCTGCGTTGTGTTAGTTGTTTTCTCTCGTTGCGCGGGGATTAATGGTAGGCTTACTGCCAGGGTCTCTTGGTTCGGTGGGGAGACACCAAGATGTAGGAACCCCGCAGAGGGTTGTATCTGCGGTGGGAGATGTCGTCCAGCACGTTTTCAGCCATGGCAAAGTGATATGCTGTCTTGTATTGTAGAGAGGGAGAAATTTTTGACGGGCAGCGCTTTTAAAGAAGCGACTCTGGAGCTCCGGGGAATAATAGTGGGGTCCGGAGATAGAGCCGAGTGAAGACGGCAAGCCGCGGGGATTTCTCCAGTGTCAGGGTCGGAATACCCCGCTACACTACCACCACGTGAAGTCGATATATTTCTCATTGACTTGGCATATTTATGAAAAACATGAATACTTACTTCTCTTCATTGCGTCTACCGGCGTTGGTCCCGGGGCGTCACATTCGAGGAGATGAGGAAACATACCTGCTCTTTGGAATACCAAAAGGTTCATATGTTTTCTTTTTCAAGCCAAGGATGGGGTAGATCACCTCGTATATGACGGGGTTAGGCTTGAATCCGGTAATCCCCGTGCATGTGCGTACAAAGAGCTATACCATGCAGAGGTAGAAAATGGTCTGTTGTATGCGGGCTTGCGGCTATATAAACCAATTTACTCTCTTCTTGTATCTCGTTTGATACACCTCTTTTGACTTTATTTATCTCATATATAGTTGGAAAGACACCATAGCACGCGTATGGCTCATCACCGGCTGCTCCTCTGGCTTTGGCAAACAAATCGCTATAGCCGCTGCGAATTTCGGTGACACGGTGGTTGCTGGGACCCGCAATCCATCCAAGTTAGAGGACCTCAAAGAGACGGACAACGGCAAAATCATCCCCTGACAACTAGAAGTCAGTTCCAGCGACCAAGAGATTCAGGCTTGTGTCCAGGAGATCCTTTCCGTAGTTGGACGGATTGATATACTGGTCAACAATGCTGGATATATCCTCGAGGGTGCTATTGAGGAGTGCAGGTATTCATCGCCCTTGCCCTTTCACCTATATGCGAGGCTAATAAGAAACAGCGACGAAGAAGTAAAAGCTCACTTCGACGTCAACGTCTTCAGCCAATTCCGTGTCCTCCGCGCAGTCCTCCCCAGCATGCGCGCCCAAAAATCCGGCGTCATCGCAAACCTAGGCTCAGTAGGTGGCTGGTCCGGCGCTCCAACCGGAGGTCTATACTGCGCTAGCAAGGCCGCAATCGCCATCTACACCGAGGCGTTGCGCGGGGAATTGGCTGAGTTCGGTATCCAGACGACATGCATTGAGCCGGGGTATTTCCGTACCAATGTTTTAGTTGGTGATGGTGGGAATAAGGTGCCGGCTGAGGGGCATATTGAAGAGTTGGAGAGTGTGACGAAGCGGGCTGGTGAGGTGCTGAAGGAGTATAATCAGCGACAGCCTGGCGACCCGGTTAAGGGGGCGCAAGTTATTATTGAGGCATTGACGGGGACTGGGCGTTGCCAGGGCCGGAGCCTTCCTCCTCGATTGGCGCTGGGGAATGATGCCGTGCATGCTATAGGTGCGGCTCTTGAGAGGAATCGCGAGGAGTTTGATTTGTGGAAGGATTTGGTAGCGACGACGGATTGTGATGATGTGTAGTAGGTAGTGGATTTCATAGATCCATGTATGAGATAAGAGCTCTGTGCAGTCAGCGAGATGGATGCACGAGAAATATAATCGAGGCCTGGCTGTTAGAAAACTTGGTGCAAAGTCTCCAAAATATACGATCATGGCCACCCGTTAAACAATTCGATTCAATGTTGAGAATGGAGAGTCTACTCCTTGAATGCTCATTTTGTACTATACTCCGCTCCCCGCTTGACGTCAGTTCGCGGGGTCGATATGGTTTCAACGCTCAACAGAAGGAATCCATAACAAAGCAATATGCCGCTTCATCTCTACTCACTTCCAAATGAGGTATTTATGCTCTATATTTCTTGGCCAAAAAAGAGATATTGACAGTCCAGGTCTTTGTGCAAATCCTCACCCCGTTTTGCACCCGCGATGTTCTTCCGTTGGCAAAAGTCTCGCATCGCTTTCGCGCTCTAGTCCTCCGTATCCTCCATTACCGACTGCTAGTGGCTGCCTCGCTGAAAGAATACAAGCTCATCCTCGAGTGCTTCCATCCCGCCTCCAAACTCACCGAACCGCACGTCTTCTGCAAATACCTGGGCACCGATGGTCTGAGCGATAAACATGAAGGAGAGGGCTCGTTATATGAGAATGTCGAGGAAGCACAAAAGCTGGGAAGACTCACGTCGCTGTATTCCCGGTTCCGGCCTGAGGTCACGGTCGAGGAAAGAACGAATGGGTCTCGATTAGTCCCGTTCGAGAACGGCCTCGATCCTGACGATCTTACCGTCAAGCGAGCAGTGCATATCGAAGACGCAGAGGATTTCTCACAACTGTGTGTCATGGTAAATCTGGTTAAGGTCATGCCGGGTAGCAACCGCCTGCTGAGTGCGGTGACAGTGAAGGAAAGTGTGGCCTGGTTGTTTAGAAAATGGCTGAGAGAGCAGTCACAGAGAACGGATCCTGATATCCTATGGGTAGACCAGGGTGAGAATGTCGGGCTAAGGATGCGCGTGAGGGAAAAGAGACGACCGGGACAGGCTGCGATTCTCATTCATCGCGATGAGGCGCCGGTCAGTTATGATGTGGATATTGAGGGTATTTCTCCCCCGTCTTGTTGTTTTCCGGTTGAAGCTAACTACGAGTCTCGTCCAGAATTGCATGTCCGTACCACTCGCGTCTTGTTGACCCTGGAACAAGCATTGCAAGAGCAGCAGAATTATAGACAGGCCGTCGTGTTCAGCCTTGGCTAGTCGCCCATATTTAGCAGACAGATAGACTGAATATAGAGCCATCACTGCACCCCGTATAATCGAATGTGATGGCATAAATTTTGTATTTTCCCAAAAAGGATGCCATAATGCTTAGTAAGCACTCTATCGAATCTCCGCACGATTTAGGGGCGAATCCCGAGGAGTTCCTCATGAGCCGCGGTCGATCTGCTACATTCCTGATAGAGCCTTTATCGCATCAAGCAGAAGGCGAATACCAGGAGGTATCAACTGCATACCACTGCTGTTGCGTCCACCATGTCGATGTGCTTTTCGCCTCGACATACAGCAGAGAGCAACGTTTAAGAACCCGTCGACGGTTCTGAGTTTATGAGACCGGGGAATCGGGAATAGAACCTAGCAGGCAGACACAGACTTGAAGAGATTTATAAAGAATTCGTTTGAAACATGGTATATGGGGGAAAGCCGAGCACGGGATGCCACTTGTGTCGCAAACGGAAGATCAAGGTAAGATCCATTGCTTTAATGCAAGGCAACAGCCAGAGCTTATATAGATCTAATTATGTTCCTTCCCTGGATTTTGTGTGACTTGCTGACCGATACATAGTGCGACGAAGGCCAACCGGGATGCCGCAACTGCTCGGTGTATGGGAAACCCTGTCCGGGATATCGGTCAGACACAATTTTCCGGAATGAGACGCACAAGGTTGAGAAACTGGTGAGGAAAAATTCTTCTTCTCCGCCTTCTGAAATTCAGCCTCAGCCTGGGGGCCAAGTCATTACCTGGAAGATTCCGGAGACGTCTCAGAGTGTAAAGGCTGCTCGCACCGGCAGCATTGATATGGGCAGCCAACGGGAACCATCACTCTCGTTGTATAAAATTGCCGATTCCACATGGGAAGAGCGCGCAATTTGCTATTTTTTCGATCAATACACGACATACGATGGGACGAATAGCGGGTTAACGATTGGAGTAAGCCATCTAGGCTTTCTCCCCTCCCTGTACGCGTACTGTCGCGAACAAGAAACACACGAAGGCTCTGCGTCGTTATGTCTACGACAAGCGGTCGACGCAACTGCTTGTATGGCGCTTGGAAATGAATCCAAAGTGCCTTGGTTGACCGTGAAGGCAAGAAGCAATTACGGAAAGGCACTTCGGGGACTTCGACAGGCACTTGAGTCGCGGACCCAAGCCGTCAAAGACGAATCCCTTGCAACACTGGCGCTTTTATCGTTGTTTGAGGATATTGCTGGAGAGCGGAATGGGCTTTCTAGCTCGCATCGGGCGGGGTTTGAACTACTGATGAAGTTGAGAGGGGCGAGCCAGTTTGGGTATCAACGCGGGAGGGACTTGTTTAATTTTGCCTATACACATACACACTCTGAGATCCTAGCACTGGGAGAAAAACCCCGTTTTAGCACCGATTGGATCGTTGAGGGACTGGATACCTCAGACCCCGTACATCGACTGATTTCAGCAGCGTCAAAAGTCAGCCAGATCTTCATGGAAGCCACCTCAGCACAAGCAACGCCCGAGAACGTGGACGCCGTGCAATTGTTTACCTGGATTGATACCGGAACCGCCCTGGACTCAGAGCTCTCTGAATGGAGCCAGACTCTACCCAACGATTGGCTCCCGCTTGTCGTCCACGGTCCTACCGGCGAACCACTAATCACCTACCAAATTTTATTTCTTTCAGTCATCTGGAACTTCTACCGCGCCATCCGCATCGTCCTGCAACGCCTCATGCTCGAACTGCGCCGCATCCGCGCGCACTTTCTCGGTCCCTTCCCGGACGACGACGCAGTCCTCGAAGTAATCCAAGACATGATTGCGGACGTCTGTCGCAGCATCCCCTTCTCTCTCGGCGACATCGACACATTAGGGAATGCGCCAACTCCATTGGATGGGGGTAAACCGAGGATTCGCGCGTTTCATGGGTATAGTCTGTTGTGGCCGCTGTGGTATGTGCTGGCGTGTGGATTGGCGACGCTGGAGCAGGCGCAGCTGATTCGGGACGCACTAATGAGGGTTGGGTCTGTGTTGGGGATTAAGATGGCGTTTAAGTTGGCGGATTATACCCCGGGAGACCTGGGATTTCAGTTTGAGTCGCCCTTGGAGTCGTTTTTATGAGTTGGGCACATGAAAGAAGACGTTTTTGTTGATTCGGAATTCGCCTTGGTCTACGGTGTCTTCAGCGCCACCTCGAAGTGCTTTGGTGCTTTATTGACCCAACTCCCATGCCGACATCAACGCCCTTCAAAGACAGCTATAGGATAAGCTACAACGTTTCTCGGAGTCCGGCAGCGCCCATTAAACCAATAAGAGCCGATTATGGTACAGCCATGTGATAGTGCGCTCTCTAAACACCCATCGCCCAACATTCTCCCGTCAGGAAGTCACGTACAAGTCTTGTCGAAGCTTTAAAGAGAACCACGTCTGGGCTACGTTCTATTCCGATCTGTTCCGGGCAGTTGCACAAGTCTGGAACTTCCTACGGCAATCCATACACCATTTTGCTTTCCAACTGCTTGAGGGATTTACCTCTCGGGGTAAAGTAACACTCGCATATTCCTTGTCCTTGATACGCCATATGTACCTCGTACTACAACATGTCGACGGTGACACAGCCCATCTTGAGCCTCGGCGGGGTTTCAGATAGTCTCGTTGAGTACGGTCAAATAACATCTCAATTCTGTTTCTCTCCATCGATCTATCGAATATCCAGCAATTAGGAAAATCAATCATGGCCGCTCCGTCTCCGTCCGAGCAGCACACGCTGTCAGATCTCGCCAGCATCATTGCGTCCAATGCCACTGTGGTTGACGAGGAACTTGGAAGCAAAGAACTCCCACCACTAGATGATGAGACCTTTCCGAGTTCATTTCCCCTACTGAGTCCAGAGGGCTCTCGTGCTCGGTTTGAGCTGCTCTCCGCAGCATTGACTCTTTTCCGGCTCGCGAGCGGGCCGTCCGAGACTTTGGACCATGTCACCATGAAGGTATGCCATTCAACCCCCCCGGTATATAGCACAGTGTGTTAATCATGGACAAACAGGGCTTCGAACTAGGCACAATCGCAACCCTCCTCCGCCTTCGCATCCCGGAGCACATCCCCATCGGTAGCGCCGTCTCCCTGCAAACCCTCTCACAACTAACCTTCATCGACATCGACCTCCTAACCCGCCTAATCCGCTACGCCATCTCAACCGGCTTCCTCACCGAACCAGAACCAGGCCTTATCCGCCACAATGCCCTCTCAGCAGCCACCGCGCGCGACCACAACATGCGCGACAGCGCCCTCTGGAATGTAATCGTGGGAGCTCCCGGCGGGATCAAGATGTACGAGGCGCTGCAATTGGATCCTACGGGGAGGAATAATACGAAGACGGGGCTTAGCGTTGCTATGGAAGAGCGCGGGGAGCCGCGCGGGACGATGTGGGATTATCATGCGTTACATCCGGAGGACGAGATGCGGTTTAATAATGCCATGGCGAGTACGGAGACGGTTTCTGTCCATGCGTGCGAGCATGTGGTTAGGGGGTTTGATTGGTCCAAGGTCAAGACTGTTGTCGATGTAAGCCCCTCCCCGCTCCCTACATCTCCGACAATCAACGCAAATTCTAATGCAAAACGCAGGTCGGCGGAAACGAAGGCCACCTCTGCATGACAATAATAAACACCTACCCGCACATAACCGCCACAATCCAAGACCAGTCGCGCGTCGTCGCAACCTCCGCCCCCCTCCTCCCACCAAAGTACAACCCCTCCATAACCTTCAAAGAACATGACTTCTTCCACCCCCAGCCGACAATCGCAGACGTCTACATTCTCCGCTTCATCCTGCACGACTGGCCCGACGACAAAGCCCGCGACATCATCCGTAATCTCCTCCCTGCGCTGAAACCCGGTGCACGGATCCTCATCGTTGACCACGTCGTTCCTAGCGTTGGTGCCGGTGAGCAGAAGATAAACAGGTATATGGAGCAGATTATCCGGCAGATGGATGTTACTATGTTTGGGTTGTTGGGGGGGAGGGAGAGGTCGGTGGGGGATTTTGAGAGGTTGTTTGGGGAGATTGAGGAGAGGTTGGTGTTTAGGGGGTGTGTTACGCCGGATGGGAGTTCGTTGAGTATTTTGGAGTTTCAGTTTATGGGGTAGCTAGCCTATTCTGTAGATGTAATGGTGTTGATTTACTATGGGGAGTACTCAAGAGCATGTCACCGCAATCCAAGATATATGTTATTTTTTACTAGAGCAGAGGAGAGTTAATGAGAAGGTTTGTGCAGCACCATATTTTTATGTTAGGATCTGTATCTGGCTTCTGTCTGGCTCACTGAACACGCAGGCTTATAACCGACCATACCCTATCCCAGACAAAAATATCAAAAAAAAAAAAAAAAAAAAAAAAAAAAAAAAAAAGTCGGACCCGCGAGGCTTCGAACCTCGAAGGTTGTGTCACTAAACCATAGGTCACAGCGATATGAGCACACTACACTACCAGTTATGCTACGGGACCCGATTGACAATGATTTACACGGTTCTCAAGCTCTATATAGACAGGTTTTGATGGATCTACGGTATCTCATTCGCCATTTCCCGTTGCGTGGGTTTGTAGAAAGTCAAACCGGGAGCCAGGGTGGTTGGTTGTTGAAGGGCTCATCACCTTTGAGTAGGCAAGTATGCTTGATTGGATGGGTAGTACCCCACGCATTGCGCTCATCATACTACTAAAGACTTGGTCTATATGCTAAATCTATATTGGTATGGTCTACATTCAAAAGTTCCACTGCTTCAGCCAGTTTTCCATCAGGGCCGCATTCACCGGGCTCAAGGTCCGCATCGTCTCGCTGGCGGCCTGCGTCTGTGCCGTCTGCAGGGGCGCACCCAGGCCCTCGCCGTGCCCGCCATGCAAGCCACGGTAGAAGTCCAGGATCTTGAGCGCCGGCTTGTCTTGAAAATCGGTCTCGGTGGGGTTGGTGAAGGCCTCAAGGGTGGCCAGCCACTGACCGAACTCGACCGGCTCGACCGCGTACCGGGCCTGGGCCGGGGGGATCAGTAAGCTCCAAGACGATGACGATGGGTTGACCAGGTTGTAGGCTGCAGTGCGGCTGGCGATGTCAGTCTCTCGTCGAGATCGCGTGACATCGACAATGATTCTAGCGAGAGAGTCCTGTACATCCGGTCAGCCTATATTCTATACTATACGACAAAGAGGTCGGGATATGGGAAGGGGGTGATAGAGGATAGACACATACTACTGGTATCCAGTCCACCGGCATCGAGCCGAGATCCTTGGGGATCTTCTTGAGGGTCTTGGAGGTGGCTACAATCGAAGGCAGCCACTCTTGTTTGTTCCAGACGCCCTTCTCCGTGGTCACCCCAGCAATCTGTCCAACACGGTACAAGCTCGTGGGCACACCGGAATGAGCTGAAGCGATCGCACAGATCCGTTCGGAAACGAATTTAGACTCTCCGTATCCTTGTCGCAACGCGACGTCAGGATCCTCCAGTGGGAACTCAGGCACCGACGGGCCGTGCTTCCAGGTCCAGCCACCAACGGTCGACACAGATGAGATGAAGTGGATGTGTGCTGAGTGCGTGCTCTCCAGACTGAAGTCGACCAGCCGTCGGACACCCTTGATGTGCGTGTCCTCGAACGCCTCAACCTTGTGGTTGAAGTTGACTTTCCAGGCATTGTGGATAATGGTGTCAACCGACTCCGTGAGTTCCTTGTATTTGGAGCCGGAAAGTCCGAACTTCTCCGCGCCAAATCGGGCCTGCAGGAATTCAACCCGCGAGGAAAAATCGGACGGGATCGCGAGGCCCTTTTCCTTGAAACTGCGGACTTGCCGGGCTTCAGCATCTTCGGACCGGTTCAGACAGTAGATCTTGGAGACGGTCGGGTCGAAGGTCAGTTCGCTGAGGATGTAGTTGCCCAGAGAGCCGGTTGAGCCAGTTAAAATGGCTACGTGTTTGCGGTCCCGGTTGAATTTGCTGGCCTGATTTTCTGGCAGATCCTTGGTGTATTTCTCAATGAGGGCGGCAATTCTTTCGGATCTTGCTGAATCGTCCTCGGCGTCCAGGTCGGTGCCAGCACTCCCGTCGTTTACGAGGCTGTAGACGTAGTTCGAGAGCTGGTCAACGGATGGATACGAGTACAGCTTCTGGGTAGGGATCGACAGCAAAGCATCCTCCGGTCGAAGAAAACGAATGGCCCCTTGCAGGATCTTAGACAGCTGAAGTGTCTGGAGCGAGTCAAGGCCCATGGAGAAAATATCGCTCTTCTCCGGTACTTGCTCGACTGAGAGCAAGCGGGATACCGCTTGCTGGACATACTTGGTGATGTCCTCAAGAGTAGCGTCTTGGGGAACCTCATCTATGTACTCTTCATCTGGGCGGTCATATATCGCATCGATCTCCTCCGTGTAGTCATTGATCACGAGTCGGCGTTGAGTCGAGCCTTTCGGGGTTTTCTTGAACGGCTTGTCCTTGGAGGCTACGCCAATCTTCGTTTTCAGCACCTGACCATGACCCGGCGCAATGATATTCGCCTCCTGCACACTTGACCAGATCTTGTCGATGAGCAAGCCTTCGGCCTGAGTCTCAGCCCATTTGTGCCAGTTTGGCTCGACAAGAAGTGCTGATTGAAATCTTCCTTGGCCGACGATGAGCGCTTTGGACACCAGCGGGTGTCCCTCGATGACTTGTTCCATTTCAATGGGGTTGAATTTCTCACCATTGCTGAGCACGATCACATCATCAAATCGTCCCTGGTACCGCCACAGACCAGCCTTCGTCGGGTGTGGAACAAAAAGGTCTTTGGTCCGATACTCCTTGAGCTCAGGGTACGTGTGGAAAATGGCATTATAATCGCGGGTTTCAGTCCTGCGGAGCACCAACTCGTATGCTCCATCTACAGCATATTGCATATTGATGCCAACATACGGATTCCACTCAAACCATGCCCAATCATTCATGTCCGCGGGCGCCAGGCTTGCAACAAATCCAGCTTCGCTGGTGCCAAGAATGGTCTGCAACATAACATCCTGACACAATATATCACCAATCTTCGGAGACAGTGGTGCACCGCCGAAGAAAATCACCTCAAATCTTCTCAACAGGTCCATGCCCTTTGAGGATGATCCAATGTCCTCTATGACAGAGGGTGTAAGCAGGCTGGTTACAGGGTGGGTTTCATCAATGATCCGAGCGAGCAACTCGACCGTCATCGGCTTCTCTGGGCTCAAGACAAAGGGGGTGTTGTGGCAGATGGATTCAACAAAACAAACAAGACCCATCAAATGGAAGAAAGGGGCCATCATAAATAAGAGCCCTCCTGGCTTCACAGTGCTCACCGGAGATCCTTTCCTTCCTTCAGGAATAGGTAGCTCCGAGTTATTATCCATAACAGACCAGAATCCGTTAGTCAAGTAAACTGGCTTGGGAAATCCTACGCAAAATTAGCCAAGAGCGTTGGGTTTCCTAGAAAGATATTGGACTGACCGGTTGTGCCCGAGCTATGGATGATGATTGGTGCCTCGTCCTCGACATCCGCGTATTGTTTGACAGAAGGATAGCAATCGACCTTCTTGTCGAACATTTCCCACAGACCGGGAACCTCCCACGACTGCAAGTTTTTATTGGCCTGCTGAATTTCTTCAACGACTTTCCGCTGGTCTGCGCTGAAGAAAAACTTGGAAGATTTTGTTGCATTGAGGACATGCAGAAACGCCGTCTCGGAATTTCTGGGAGAGGGGAAGAGCACCTGTGATTTGATCAGAAGATCCGAGGCGACAGTACACAGGATACAGACAACCACTTACTGAATGCCCGGTCTTCATGCATGCGAAAGCAAAAGTGGCGTAACGGAGATCTCTTGCGCCCATATACGCCAACGGCTCGGATGGGTTGCCCCGGCCGATGGTTCTCTCAATCCACCATGCGGTATAGTTCACAGCGCCAGCCAAATCTGCCATTGTCACCCTGCGCCATCCCTGTGATATGTTGGAGGAGATGGGATGAATGCAGAATAACTGGTCCGGTTTTCGGTCTGCCGTCTCATCGAGGATCTGGCACAAGAGCTGCTTACGCAAGCCTGAGGAGCCCATCGTGCCGGTGATATAAAGATGAGAGGAAAAGTTGCTTTGGGAAAGAAGAAGGTCTTTTAAGAGACAAATAGTCAATAAGAATCTGCTGTCCAAGGGGTATTTTCAACGAAAGAGAACGTTCTATAACCAGAAAGCTACTACTGGTGGTATGTGAGCATCTATATATACTCCTGATAGACCTGCCATGGAGCCTGAACAATGTTCATAATGACTATAACACCGGAAAAAGCGGCGCACAAAACTGATCTTGATGCCGACTTATGCATGGGGTTGAGTGTATGCCAGCTAAGGGTTGCACAATTTTGCACAATTTTTAGGTTGATTGACAAGGCTAGTGATCTCACCCCCAAAAAGAAAAAGAAAAAGAAAAAGAAAAAGAAAAAAAAAAAGAAAAAAAAAAAGAAAAAAAAAACCCCGCATTACTTCTAATGATCTGAGAAGGATACTCTGTAGATTATGAAGAAAAACATTGGCATAAATGGCATGTATTCGGGTACCTTGGCGTTCTCCCTGGATCATCTATTCATCTATTTCTGAGCATAGCGGACTTATGCATTACCTATGCATTCATGTACGTAATTCGGATTTCGAACATCAGCGATTAGTACTCTAATGCAATGCCCATAAGGTTCTATCTCGTGTGTGTGTGTGTGTGTGTGTGTGTGTGTGTCTGGAGTGCCTGGTGTGACGGCCCAACACCTATGTGATAGATCAACTCCGCGCCCAGATAAATACCCTCTCCTTCCTCTAGATAGATTCCGTTCTCCAGATTCGAGATTCTCGTCGATGGCTACAATAGTTTAGATAGGAACTTTGATTCAATATTATCTGCTATTCCGAGCCCGTGACACCTGGGCATGTTCTTTTTGAAGCTCAGTCAAGACATTACATGGATTGGTTAGGCTATGGCGGCGCTATACAGCAAGAAGTGTAGGGATTACAGCATTGACATGGATGTGTAATGTTTATAGACAATTAAAACATTGTATTAGCACTATCAATAAATCCAAATTCCTCCCTATACCAGTTCTTGCACTCCCCATTTATCCTTCAAGATAGAAGGATCTCACTCACCCTCTAACTTACCCTAAAGGCGCTTAAATATTACCTTAAACACAAAGTTAGCGTATTGTCTTTCAGTGATCCACCGCTACCGAAAAGAGACCGATAAGCAGCGAAAAGGAGAAATCTGAGCCATCTGCTGTGGAAGATCATGTACAGGACATAATCACAGAGCTTTGCAAGATACCTGCTGCTTGAGACAAATTCCACTTGGGTGATGGAGTCCAGTTTGACAACCATACCAACAGCCTTGATTCACAAACAAACCAACCATCAAGATCCAACTCTTCCAGGCCTGGTCAGTTTTACATACACCGCATTAACAACAGCACTAGCACTCTTCTCACCACAGTCAAGTACAAGCCACCCCACAAGCCACCTGTTGAGAGTCTTTGCGACAGACTAAAGTCTATAGATTTCTGGGAAAAGGTGGCCAAGATCCGTAATGTCCCCACTACTGAGTACTGAGAAGGAGAATTCAAAAAGGCTCACAGGCTCTGTGATCACCCAGTAGTACCATGTGATGATACAAGAAGGATTAGAGTATTCATATGTGATCAATGGGTTTACATTGGTCCTTTTGTAAGTCCCCTATAAGGACCCAGGTACCCTGTGTTACCATCTCTGTGAACTAAACTTAGAAGTGAATCCAGAAAATGACTGTGATGGTCAACGACTAACGACCAACTGCTGGTAATGGCAAACGCTGCCAACAGGGCAATATGAGCAAACGACAAGCGATAGCTCCATCACACGTGATCGCACGATGGGTAGATAGTTTTCCTTTGTCTTGCCAGACGGCTTCCTTTCTTCTTCTTTTTCTCTCCAGATTTGATATTCTCGTTGATGGCTGTACTAGTTTAGATAGGAATATCATTTCGTCAATATCTACTAGTCCGAGCCCATGACAGTATCAAGATATACTCCTTTTCTGCCAACAAGTTGAATGAGGATAATGCTAGGTACAGGTTCTATGTGATAAAAAGTCAGTTAAAAGTCCAGTTCTCCTGGCAGATAGGATCAGGGGACTGTCATGGGCTCGGAATAGTAGATATTAACGATCTGAATTCCTATCTAAACTATTGTAGCCAACGACGAGAATATCGAATCTGGGGAAGAAGAAGAAAAGGAAATCAATCTGGGCGATGAACGGTCTTTATAGGCATTTGTGTGTGCTGCGGCTTAAGCCCTTGTTTGCCCATATTGCTTGTATGGCGTCGTTTGACATGTTGGTGCTGTTTGTCTGGCGTTGAACCGTCACAAGGACTATGGCTATGCAGCCAGCATCCTTTTACTATGGCCAATGCATATATGCATTATGCACTTTATATTCTCTTTGTCTCTTTGAACTTTTTTTCATAATGACTTTCCTTTAGTTAGTAGTTAGCTAGATGATGTCACGGCCACTCATCTAGGGTGCATTCCAGAGAGATAACCGCTGCGTCAGGAGCAAAAGACTAGGATACTAAGCCGACAGGCTTAGTACTGCGCTCACTTATATAGTTAGGTGGTTCATGCCGTTACAGATGATGGCCGCCAGATTGTTTATAAATAGGCCTTACAATCAACAGTTTTCTCAATTAAAGTTCTTCCTCTATTCCCTCCGAATAGTGCCTATGGCATCCCACCGAGCATCGTAGTTGACATTTATTGAACACCTCAGCTTGAAGAAACCAGATGAATAAGAACTGATTGGGAAGGAAGCAGGCACAGAGAAAAACAAGAAAGGGATGAAAGCACACATTACTTGTATGACTACAACCATGTAACTATAATAGATAGCTTGTTTTAACTACTAGTTACAGTGCATTGGGAGGGAGGGTGTTGGAGAACCTCAGGCTCCAAGATGTCCTGCTCTGATTGGCGGTGCTAGCAAGCCCACACTGATTATGCCAATAGAGTGAGACCTCTCCTCTGACCTCTATCACCATCATCATCGCATACACAGCTATGAATACAACAGTATCGACTAGCATGTTTCTCACAGCCATAGCCTGACCTGCACATGTGACTATTCAGATGGGGAATTGAATCCGCCAATCCGGTGTGTATAGGCATGCATATGTAGTTACATAAAGCGTGGATTGGAATGGCGACGGTAACGACTGTATTGTCTAACGTTGATCAACAGCTTCAGCCTGCTTCACTATGTTCCACGAAGTACAGAACACAACATAGTACAGAGTTACTCTGTTCCACTACTACCAGCACAATCACACCAGCGCAAATCTCGTCGCAAACCACTCCTTCACCGAAACCAACTCCTGCTGCTCCGCAGGTCGTCCCAACGCCACCGCCGTGGCACGTTTCAGCTCCCTCGCCGTCTCCTTCTCGGTAGGTTCCGAGAAATACCAACCACCGGTCTCCTGCGCGAAACCAAACATGAGCTTGACGTCCTCCAGCTCCGGAATGTCGTGCGTGTCAAACGCCTCCCACGTCGGAAGGACTGGCTCGAAACGTGACTTGCGTCCCGTGGCGGCCTCGAAGCTTTCAACGAGGTATTGGAAGCTTCCTGGGTCGCTGACTCCGTGGACGAAGCGGTTGTTCCATTTCTCCGGGGCGAGGAAGATGCCGTGAATAATATCGCCGAAGTCTTCGGTGACGCTAAGCCAGGGGACGTTTTCTTCGCCGCCCCATTTGGGGGTGCGGAAGGCTAGGATGCCCTCGCTATTGGGGAAATGAGGGAATCCGCCGAAGACAGGGGCGACTTCCTTGGCTAGGAAGTTCTCGAGGAACCATCCTGCGCCGATGGGAACGACGCTCTGGAAGGAGCCCAGCTGCTTGGCATATTGCTCAATTTGATACTTCGCTATACTAGGTTTAGTATATATTAAAAGGCTTCTGTTGATTAAGAAAAAAACTTACAGTTCATAGCCTTCATGTTCACCTTTCCATTAGTCAACTCCGTGCAGTTAGGCCCAGAGCTGAAGACAAGATGCTGAACACCAGCCGCAGCAGCCGCATCGATAATCGACTTGCCCAGATCGAACTCGTTAGGTCCGTCTGGGTTTGTCAAACCCTTTTTCCAGTCGTCATTTCTCGCCTTATCAATGAAGATAACGCATAAGGTAATAAATAGCATACCTTGTCATCCGAGTTAAGGTTCACAAACGCCCCCCATGACCCTTGGAGCGCAGCTAGAATCTCATCGCTGTTGAAGCCGTCGGCTCGGACCACCTCAGCTCCCAAGGTGGTCAATTTCTGACTAGCCTCGGAGTTAGGGTTTCGAGTGATTGCACGGACTTTAAACTCCGCGTTCTGGAGTAGAGATCGAGCAACCGATCCTCCTTGGTTGCCGGTAGCTCCGATAACAGTGATAATCTTTGCAGCACTCATTGCGACGGTTGTAGTTGGAATTGTATGTTTCTAGACTGTAAAGTCGACAACTCAACCGAGCAAGATCCAGCCCAGTTAAATAGAAGATAATGTCCAGCATTAACGCTTCGATAGAAGCAAGTGCCCTAAAGCCCCGCCATTCACCCCATTTTGAGCCCTTCCAGGCCTTGCAGCTGTCAATCATATGATAGCGCAGTGAAACGCAGACATGTAACAGTTCGAGAGCCCTTGTCAGAAGTACAGCATGGAATGGGTAAATTCAAAAGAGGGCTTCGTCTCGGTTACATCCGAATAGCCCGAGAAGGATCGGGCTGTTGGGCTTTCCTGGTTTGGCATTTCCATGCATCACCCACGTATTAAATTCGGAAGATAGCTTGGATTCCGGGCTGATTTCAAATAAGCCCTACCTGCTGGATTGCGCAATAGTCGGCCTCTTTCCCCAGACTTACCGGCATTTACAAGAGGCTGTAAGCAATAGAGCTTCATATTATACCGCGATCTATCCAAGTGGGATTGTCGCGTACATTGACCAGATCATCTTCTTCCTGCACCTTTTGAAACCATGTCACTATCCGCCTTCAATACTTCGATCTCCAGACGAATGACGTCTGAAGCGTTACCCAACGCGGAGGAGTATGATTCGGCCGTGAGCCGGGACGAAGGGCTCGCTCAGATCTTCCGTTCCCAAGTCCTTCAGAGTCCTTCGTCAGTGGCAGTCGTCGACGGAGAGATCACCCTAACTTATGAAGAGTTGCATTCAAGAGCCGCCACGCTCGCTCGGGAGCTTCGATATAGAACGTCCACATTGGAAGAGCCGGTGGGAATTATTGTGCAGCATGGATTTGCAGACATCGTGGCCCAGATTGCCATCCTCTATGCCGGTGGGAGTTGTGTCCCTATGGATCCAACGTTACCGGATCTCCAAATTCAAATTCGATTGCAGAAACTGCAAACGAGATACATATTAGTCGACAAGGCCAATGCCCAGCGAAGCCTCCCGTTTCAACAGCTAGTCATTGACGACTGGTTCACGCTGCCAGACAAAACATTGTCGGTTTGGAATACAGATCTTCTCGTCACGACCGACCTCGAACACAGGACTCACATAATTCATACTTCCGGTACGACAAGCGAGCCAAAGGCAGTTCAAATAGCGGCCCGTTCCATCCTACAGGTGGTATTCCACGCACCCTTCGAGCCTGTCCTACCGACAGATACAGTCGCCCATGTCAACAACTCCAGTTTCGACGTCTCCCTCTTTGATATCTGGGCACCACTGTTGCGTGGAGCTAGCATTGTGGTTCTGAAAAAGAATGTTTTGCTAGATTTACCGGTCATGGCGGCCCACATTGATCGCTTCAATATCACCGTCATGGCCACAACCACTGCAATTCTGAACCTAGCAGCATCAACATACCCCAAAGCTTTCTCAAAACTGCGAATTTGCTTCATTGGTGGAGAAGCGGCCAACGCGACTGCAATCAAGACGATTCTGGCCGAGGGCCCGCCGGCTAACCTCATCAACGCATACGGTCCGACAGAATGTTGCATTTTCTGCTTGGCTCATCGAGTCACCATGGATGACGCCCAGGCAGGAAAGGTCAGTATCGGAAAACCAATTGGCCGCACTCTCGCATACATCTGTGATGAATCTGGCGAGTTGGTCCCAGTTGGGGAGGAAGGTGAATTGTTGATTGGTGGCGCGGGAGTGTCGCCGGGATACATAAACCAACCAGACAAGAATGCAGCCTCCTTTGTCAGTAATAAACATGGACGGTTGTACCGAACAGGTGATATTGTCCGGCGAAGGGTGACAGACGACCAGATTGACTACGTAGGGCGCCGTGATCATCAAGTTAAAATTCGTGGTTTCCGGATTGAACTTGATGCAGTTGAAGCGGCAATGTTGAAGACGGGTCAATTTTCACAGGTTGTCGCGTTAAAGGTCGATGCAGTACCCGGCGAAGCAGCAGGGTCGGTATTGATTGCCTTTGCAACGCTGGCCCCAGGGTCCAAACATCACGCAGTGTTTAATGCTGTCGATTCGTTGAAAGCCGTTTTGCCAGACTACATGATTCCCAGTATTGAAATTATTCCACAAATTCCTCTCGACAACCATGCTAAGGTAGCCCGAAAACGTCTCCCGCAGTTGTATCAAGATCGTTGGACCGAGCGACACATCAACGGCAAAGATGAGAAATCTGGGGACAACTATCAGCGACTCGCTCGCTTATGGTCATATATCCTTGGTCTTCCAGTGTCTGCCAAAGATTATGATGCAGACTTTTTCCTTCTCGGAGCCACCTCACTACAGGCGGCCTTCCTTATCAACCAGATACGCCGCACTTTCGATGCGGAAGTTTCGCTTTTGACCTTGTACGATAATTCCAGCCTTGCGAAGCTGATTGCTGCCATTGAAGAAAGCCAGGGTGGTACCACTCGAACAGTATCCTTTGAGCAGGATGTATGGCTGGAGGATAGCAATATGGCAGACGGATTTGGCCCGCTACCAGGCCCTGTGGTCGACTGGCAACACAAGACTGAAGGACGTGTCTTTTTGACAGGTGGCACGGGTTTCGTTGGTGCATTCTTTCTGGCTGACCTTTTGCATTTGCAAAATGTGCGCCAGATTGGCTGTCTGGTACGGGCTGCAGACCCAACAACTGGCTTGAAGCGTCTTCAACGCGCGCTAACCAAGTATAATTTGTGGGAGGATTGGTTTGTGCACAAGTTGCTGCCAATATGCGGTACCCTCGAGGACGAGAACTTGGGTCTGGGATCGCTGGAATGCTTCGAGAAGTTTGCAAACTGGACCAGCGTTATCTTCCATCTGGGAGCACGAGTCAATTACACGCAGCCATATTCTCTCCATCGCCCGGCCAATGTGGTGGGAACAGCGAATATACTTCGTCTCGCATTTACTGGCCGAACAAAGGCATTGCACTATGTCTCCAGTATATCCTGCTTCGGGCCGACGGGGTTCATAAATGGAGTCCAAAGTGTCACGGAAGACGAATCGTTGTTAAAGCACCTCAATGCCCTCCCATATGACCATGGATACGCGCAAAGTCAATGGGTTGTGGAGAACATGCTGCAGAGACTCATCAAGCGTAACTATCCCATCGCCGTCTACCGACCAGGGTTCATCACCGGACACACTCAGACCGGCGCCTGCAACCCAGATGACTTCTTCAGTCGTCTGGTCCATGCGTGTGCCGAATTAGGAAGCTATCCATTGCTTCCAAATCAGCGCAAAGAATTCGTCCCTGTTGACTATGTCAACGCCGTCATCTTGCATATAGCCTCGCTACCTGCCGATTCTGGCTTGTGCCATGCGTATCACATTGTTCCTCCGAATCGCGCCGCTTCAATCGACATGAATGACTCGATGGAGCTTGCCAGTTCATCGAATTCCGCTGACGCTGGTGGGAAAGGCATTCCTTATCGAGAATGGATTGAGATTTTGATGGAGAAGTCTCCAGAGCGACTGCGCCCTTTGCAGCCCATGCTGACCGAGAAGGTGCATCAGGGACTCACGCGGTGGGAGCTCTACGAGAATATGCCATTATATGAGACCAGCAACACGAATAGAGCTCTGAAGAGTTACCCTGGAGAGCTTCAGTTTCCAATCTTGGATGGCGAGCTGATGCAGAAGTATCTCTCTTATCTCCAGTCTTGAGATGTTGACTGGAGGTGGTTGAAACGGGATGGAGCGGAGAGTAAAAGACACAAAAGTTATGCCGATTTATGTCTGTCTGAGTAACAGATACAACTTTAATGAGAGATTATCATTTCGTTTCTCTTCATTTATCCCAAGTTGTTCTAAGAACCGATCCTCTCACGGCAGATATGCCGGCACCCACAGGACCGGATACCGGCTGATTGACTAAGACAGAATCATAAATCAAGCACAAAAAGATCCCTCGGCACCTTCTATCCGTCCTTTAGGAGTACTCCGGCATGTCGGATATAATGACGTCATGGATATAGATACTCTCTCGCGCAACAAAACAAGCTTCTCGAGATAACGATAATCCCGGCATTGATGAGACAAACAATAACACATACAAATAATCAGCAGTGTGCATAACTCCAATTGAGCGCCTTTGATCGGACCCCGATACAGGGATATTACCTTATCAAGTACTATCGTGTCGTTGCACAGTGGAGCGCATTGCATCTCTGACGACATCCGAATCCGGTTCCTTTCTTCAGCTTGCGTATATAAGAAGTCAGCGCTGCGATTTGCATTCCATCGCACATATTTCAGAGAAGAACCATGGCAACACAGCAAGACCGGAAGCTTCCTTTTGGAAAAATTGAGCCCAACTCGGCTAAATACTTTTGGAGTTGCGCATTAGGAGGGGTGGTTGGTAAGTATTCTCTCCCCCAAGTGGATTAACCCAAGGCTAACGGATGTTCGCGATAAGCTTGTGGTAGGTTGCGCCCGTCGATTGTTATCGTATCGTTTATATTAAACCCGTGATGTATAGGACCGACTCACACGGCCGTCACTCCGCTCGATCTGGTAAAATGTCGTCGCCAGGTTGATGCCAGTATCTACAAATCCAACATCTCCGCATGGCGTACAATCTACGCCAAAGAAGGATTGCGCGGTGTCATCTTCGGTTGGTCCCCGACATTCGTCGGATATTCCTTCCAAGGTGCCGGCAAATACGGATTCTATGAATACTTCAAGTACCTGTACGGAGACAACCTCTTCCCCAACACGAACCGCACCCTCGTACACCTGGGCGCCAGTGCCTCGGCCGAGTTCTTCGCCGATATGGCTCTTTGTCCCTGGGAGGCGATAAAAGTGCGCATGCAGACCACGTTACCACCGTACGCCCAGAACCTGCGCGAGGGATGGAGCAAGCTGGTCGCTAAGGAAGGAATGGGTGGGTTGTACAAGGGATTATATCCGCTGTGGGCGCGACAGATCCCCTACACCATGACCAAGTTTGCGACATTTGAGGAGACGGTGAATCGGATCTATAAGTCATTGGGTAAGGAGAAGGAGAACTGCAGTGGACTGCAGCAGACGGGTATTAGTTTCGCAGGTGGTTATATCGCTGGTATCTTCTGTGCCGTTATCAGTCATCCGGCCGATGTGATGGTCAGCAAGTTGAATGCGGATCGGAAGGGTGAGCAATTCTCCTCTTTGTTTTTATGCTGAATGATGGCTAATCTGATAAGCTGGCGAATCTGCAATGACTGCGGTTTCGCGAATTTACGGAAGCATCGGGTTCCCTGGTCTGTGGAATGGTCTGACAGTCCGTATCCTGATGCTGGGAACTTTGACCGGCTTCCAGTGGTTGATGTAAGTTGCCCTGATTCTGCCTGGCAAGTAATACGCTAACACAGCACAGCTATGATTCGTTCAAGGTCTTCCTTGGTCTCCCGACAACCGGTGGTCATTAGATCCTTTCCTGGATCATTTCAGTTGGTTTGGTTCTGTTTGTGTCTAGATACGATTGATGAGTACCCAATACCATTACTTCCTTGTATCTCTGCAAGTCCATCTTAAATTTTCCCATGAAATGCCCTGGCCCTCACTAGGCAAATATGAATCAGACGAATCAAGGCCAGGGGCATCTCGTGCTCTGCACGGGATTTGCAACAATGAAAAACATGACATACATTGCAACCGATAACATCACCCGATTTTGGATAGCCTAAAGCTTGTAGTCACTATCTCTGGGGTAAGTACACTGTGCCGCAATCACTGTAGAGCTCGGATAAAATGCCATTACAACAATCAACTCAAGGCAAATGACTCTGAGATCAGTGCATAGATCCTAGACCTCGCCCTCACCCGCGGGTAACCCGCGGGTCATCAAACAAATCAAACATTACTATATTAGGTTAGATCACCATTTTTATGCATACAAATCAGGTAAAGCGTGGGAATTTTATGAAATTTTGTGAAATTTTGTGAAAATAAGGGTCTATAAGGGTCTGTGAGGGTCACCCGCACGAGACTCGGAGAGGGTTGAGGGTCCAAAGTAGGGACCCTCTTGAGGGTCTGGGCGAGGTCTAATAGATCCTGCGGAATATTTGTACAGAAACACTAAACCAATCGATTTCATCACATCGGTCTACTTCATCGGCAAATCAGTGGATGCTAATCCTTCTGCTAATTCGCACATTTGCCTTGTCCATGCCCAGTTTTACTTTGTCCGCCCTTGCCAAGGTGCTCTCGCATTACCAATCAATCCTCGGTTATAGCGCTGTAATAAAAGATAAATCCAATAAGTGCAATGCAGTAAGAAAGCCTTAAGCCACAATTGGAATGACATTCATCGTCCTCCGCATCTTAGACTCACTGGGTTTGCAGCTCTGTAGAGCTACTCAATTTCTATGTAGAGACGCCCACACAGTATGCGTAGTTCGGCCAGAGCCCAGAGCAGTCGCCATTTAGGGCAGGATTCCACTTGTAAAGTTCGTCGATTGTGATTCCAGCATTGTCAGCCATGTCGGCGCAGTAGATGCCTGGAGGCGAGAAAAAGAAGTATCAGCTATGAGTGGATGAGTCGGGTACTAAGAGGATGCTTACCATCTTTCTGCATTACCCAACTGTTGCAATTTCCCGCAATGCCGGATTGAGTAGGGCCTGGGGGAGCACCGCTCGATGTGGGTGTTGACGAGGCGGGTGTGGAGCTAGGTGCTGTCATAGAGCCCCCTTTGACGCAGTAACTAGAGAAGAAGATGTAAACAATGAGCTGAGAAGAGGACTGGTGCACTCTACTTACGCGGCGTCAAGCAGAAGATTAGAGCAGATTGAGTTAATCTGAGGGTTCCAAGCTTGCAATTCGCCGAAGGAGACTCCATAGATGGCCTCGAGTTTTGCGCAATTGTCGCCTTCTTCAACGGTATGCCTAAAGGATCTGTGTTAGTAATAACTGAAATCATGGTTTGTTGGATCCAAAACGCACCAGGAGTAGCATTTGGAAGTCGATCCAGTGGGAGTTGGACCCGGTGCTGTGATGTAGGTCGATGTGGTCATGTTCGAACCTGTTGTAGCATTCCAATTCTGCATGGGAAAGACACAGTACTCAATACCAGGCGACAAAAAGGAGCACCCCTTACCGGCTGATGGATTGATGGCCAAAAAGAGATCAACACTGATTGAGTACTTGAGCGAGATCTGCTCACAGGTGTCTCCAGCAGAGACCTTGTGGTATTTTCCACACTTGTCAGTGGTCCCGCCGGCAGTAGTACTGTCAGGAGAGACTGTCGCTGTGGCGTATTGGTTTGTCTTGGTAGCAGTCGCCCCTGCAATGGTTGTGGGTGTGTACTGCGTCCCAGAGGGACCAATACAAATATTGCTGCTAATGATGAGGTTCGAGCATGCGCTGTTCAGTGTGGGATTGTATTTGAGCAGGTCTGTCACTGAGATTCGCTGGGAGGATGCAATGGAGGAGCAGGTGTCACCATCCTGTACTTTGTAGACATTACATTTCCTGGGAAGACACCTAAGCGAGGCTCTTGTCAGCACATGGGACTATATTTCTCAGTTATTACATACAAGACCTGGTCCACGAGCAGGTTCGTCCCGTCTGGAAATATGTCGTTCAGGATCTTCAACATTCCAGTGGAGACTCCTTGGGCCTCGGCAATGGCTTGGGCATTGTCGCCCGACTTCACAGTGTAGTAGTTGTCTGATAAACAAGTAGCATTGTCCGGATTGGAGTGATCAACACCGGGAATAGATGTCATGTTGGTCGCTGGGGGTTGCACCTCAGTGGGCAGTGCGCCTGTGCCACAAGTCTTCTGAATCTCAGCCCAATCAACGGCAAGTTTCGCATCGTAGTTGGAGTAGGCTGTATCCTGCATTTGCTTAATCAGAGCAAGAAGACAAGTAGAGCACAAGCGGTCTTTTGAGAGCGAGGTCAATGGCATGTCAGCGTCTCCCAGAGACTCCTGAATGTCCCCAATCTCATCTGTATTATCATGTTATCAATAGTTCCGGACTGAGATTGCAATACTTACTGGTGCAATATTCTCCACTAGTCTCATCTTTCAGACAGGTGCGATTGTAGGTGGCCCAGATAATATCGCCTACCCAGAAGGCTGGGATGCCATCCCATGGCTGGGGATCATTTGCACACGCTTTATGGACACTATCATGGTATTCTGATAGTGATGAGCCACATGAAGCAGCACATAGTGCATCCTGTAATGTGTTGTTGCCAACAGGCCCATAGTAGTCGATCGCGGCCAAAGATTGCAGATATGGGTCGCAATTCAGTGCGCCCTTAAGCGCCTCAGTGCAGCCATTAGACAAGGTTGCTGTTGAATTGAGGCCGTACTTGTAGATCTGGATCTCTGCTGCCACGGGAGCAGCTACCAAGGCCACAAATCTCAGTAGAGACGACTTCATTGGCTTCTACCAGGTATACAACAAGATGAACAAGAGAAGGTGGTTGGAGCGACGCCGAGATCGGCCTTTCAATCCCAAGAAGAAATCTAGTAGTAAGCCTTTGAATCCCACTGATGAACATCCTTCTATGTCAGCTGTTAAGTATAACGTCTCGGCGCGAGTCTGTAATGGAGGATTTTGAAGTTCCTGGCATGTCGGAGTACTACCTGCATTTCCCCGAAATGAACTCGGACCCACCGGAAACTAAAACTAAAGTCGACTCCATTAGTTAACTATACAGACTAAAAGAGGTGATGTAACAATACGAGCCTTTTAGCTGCATTGGAAGAGAGCCTAAAAGGTCCCTGCCAAGAATAATGTCTCAGAAAACATAAATCAAATGCACAGGGTACCACTGCTTGTCACTACCCATCAAATTTTTATGAAGTGTGCATGGGCAGAATTTTTTACTCAAAATGTCAATCACCTGAGACTTTTGCTAGCTAGACTCAATCAGGTTAAGGCAAGTCATATGTAATGCTCAAACGATTCTGGCATAGCATCTTAATATGTCGAATCAGACAGGATTAATGAAGCGGGCCTTCGTATAACAAAATTAAACCCCAAAATTTAGGGTCCAGGGCTTGGATTCCTTCCGGACAACATGACTTTGTTTTATCCACTTGGAAAATTTCGCTCAGTCATTGTGACCAGATCTAGAACTGCTTGGACTTGACCAAAATGGTTGCCCTGTATTAGGTGGATTCTAACATACCGGAAATGACCGATCAAAGTTCCATATTCGTTCACCTGAAGCAGTAGCAAACATTGATAAGAGTCAAAAGACTGGCAAGGTTGAATGATGTGATATATCAATCAAGCAACTGCACCTGGGCAGACTGGCTCAGCAAACCCTCTGATCAGTTTCACTCTTTCTTTCCTCCATTATGGACATATATTCACTCTTTTGCTTACTTTTTACTTTCTTTGTGAGTATATCTGTTGCACAGGACTACACATGCAGCGCCTCCAAGCCCTGCGAGATAGGATGCTGTTCTAGCACTGGAGTCTGTGGCTATGGTCCTGATTTTTGCGGGGAAACTTGCATCTCCAATTGTGATCGCAAAGCCGAATGTAACCCAGGATGGGGTACCAAGGTGAGCTCATAGATGCTGTAAGGCTATTCTGTGTGCTTAGCTCACTAGAAATAGTGGTCAAAAGCCGACAAGTGCCCGCTGAATGTGTGCTGCTCCGAGTTTGGCTTCTGTGGTACCACAGAGGAGTTTTGTGGCAACAAAACTGTCACAGCTCCAAGCTGTGATGGTGGCTCTAGCTCGTCCAAAAGAACCATCGGTTACTATGAATCTTGGAGTCTCAGTCGCAACTGTGATAGAGTATATCCTGAAGGTAGGGTCCCATTATTTTCTTCATGCAGAGAGAATGACCGTACTAACCTCCCTCAAAGCTATTCCTATTGGATCCTATACACATCTAAACTTCGCATTTGCCTTTATTGTAATGTTATCATTGAAGACCTGTCTCATTGAATGCCATCACTAACAATGTATGTAGGATCCATTGACCTTCAAGGTGGCGCCCATGAATGAGGGTGACCCAGAGCTCTATAAGCGCTTCACAGGACTGAAAAGCCTCTACCCGGACCTACAAACTTGGATATCCATTGGAGGCTGGAGCATGAATGATGCAGATCAGCCAACAGCCACCACCTTTTCTGACCTGGCGGCGTCAAAATCTGCACAGAAGAAGTTTTTTGCTTCCCTTCTTTCTTTCATGGAAACCTACAATTTTGACGGTGTGGATCTTGACTGGTATGCTATTCTCCCTGTCACCATTATAACTGGTTTGTCTGCTAATCTACATCACACAGGGAGTACCCTGTCGCCGAGGAACGCTCGGGCAGAGAAGAAGACTTTGATAACTTCACCTCCCTTTTGCAGAATCTACGAGACCATTTGAGTTCAAGCGGGAAAAAATATGGATTAACCATCACAGTACGGAGCCCCATTCAAATACGCATGAAGGCGTAACTAAGCCATGTGTTGTTTTGTTACAGGTTCCTACCTCTTACTGGTACCTCCGGCATTTTGATATTGCAAACATGGAGAAGATTGTTGACTGGTTTAATATCATGTCATATGACCTTCACGGCACCTGGGATAATGACAACCAGTGGACAGGGCCCTATGTTCGGGCTCACACCAACCTGACTGAGATCAACACCTCGCTCGAGCTATTGTGGCGGAATGACATCGATCCAGAGAAAGTTGTCTTGGGTCTTGGTTTCTATGGTCGATCATTTACTCTTCAGGATCCTGGCTGTAAGAAGCCTGGCTGTATCTTCTCTGCTGGAGGAAATGCTGGTGACTGCACAGGCTCAGTGGGAACTTTATCCTATGCAGAAATTGAGAAGGTAATAGAGAATGGAGCTGAGGTGGAGCTTGATCACAAAGCAGCAGTGAATTTGGTCACATGGGGTGGAGACCAATGGGTCAGCTACGATGATAGCGAGACATTGAAGCTCAAATTGGACTACGCTAACGACCATTGCCTGGGAGGCACCATGGTGTGGGCGACTTCCCAGGATGATTCCAAGGGAACAGCCTCTGCGGCACTTTCCAAACTCACTGGCCGCTCTGCACTTGCGCTGTCGGCTCGCTCTACGTCCACCACAGATCAAGTCCAGTCGTGTCGGCTGGGAGAGTGTGGGAAAAAATGCCCCAGCGGTCTCAAGCCTGTTCAACGAAGTGATGGGAAGAACAAGGGCAACACAGGAACCAATACAGGATGCCCAGACGGTGAAAATCGGTTGTACTGCTGCCCGCCAGACAACATGCCAACGTGTCGGTGGCGGGGAACTGCCCCATTCTGTAAAGGCAAGTGTCATGATGGTGAGGTTGAAGTGTCCAGCAGTATGAGCGGTACGGGTGCTTCCTGTTGGACAGGTCATAAAGTCCTGTGCTGTGAGCAGACAGCTGCCAACAAAGCAGTTTCTGAATGCAAATGGACTGGAAGTGCGCCGAGCTGCGCCGGGCTTGGTGGCAAGGCCTCTTGTCCAGATAGCCAGAAGAGACTCACATACTCGAATTATGGGGCCGGAGGCGAACAGCCATGCTTCACAGGGAGCAAGGTAGGTGCACGTTCTGCTAGGTGGAGCCCAAGAAGCTGACAGACGTCTTCAGTCTTTATGCTGTGACCAACCTCCCCCGTATGAGAACTGCGATTGGTATTACCATGGCGGTAAGATCTTGGGCCAGATACCCTTCAAGTGTACCGGCACTTGTCCTGCAGGAAAGGCATCGATTGCCACTGATCCAACGGGATGCTTAACAGGTTCGTTTTCCCTCTGTGTGGTCTGCAACCATAACTCATATTCTGGTGCCTCTGGTTAATCCATGTCCCTTTCAGGATACGGTTCTTTCTGCTGTGACTCCCCTGCAACAACGGTAAGTGCAAGAGAGGAGATATATGAACAGTGGCTGACAGATTTCCCACAGAATGACCCTTGGGTTTCTGATTTCTCCAAGCGACTGGAGGGTTTTGCCAAGAATCCCACATGCGGGAAGAACGATAGGCTGAACGCCAAGCGTGAAGAGAAGAACGTTCAGCTGTCCAAGAGACATGATCTCAGCAAATCGGATTGGTCTGATCTGTTGATGCAGATTACAGCCCTTGCAGCGGGCACAGCCCGGACTTATCAAATGACGTTAATGGCACAAGAATACAATACCTCCTACGCTGCTGACATTGGGCTCGATCTGGATCAGATCGCCGAATATCATGCCGACTGGTAGGTGCAACCTTTCTCTGGCAACAAAAACACTCTCTAACATCCAATAGGCCCAACACGGACTCTGTTGCTCTGACGCAAAGCTTGATGTGCTTGGGGAAGAAGGCCTCTGATACGGTCGATGACTACCAGGAAGCTCGATCAGAAGTCTGTATCAATCGGTGTCCGTCGGCAAGCACGAAGCGCCGAAGTGTGAAGGGTTTTTCTTCTTCGCCGCCATCGACCAACATCTCCAACCACCTGGGGGCTCGACGAATTGACCTACTTGATGATCCACAGCCCGGTGGAGGTGGGTACATGCCAACTTGGAGTAAGTTTACCCACCCCCTCATTTCCCCATCCTTCGACTGACTGGTTGTAGCGTACATGATCCAGGCCATCATGGATGGTGAGTTCAAGTTGCTGTACGAGCAGCTGATATACACAAACCGTGGAGAGCAGATCCTTGAGAGTAAATATATACCCAATTTAACACAGCTTATTGCACGAGCGCTCATTGTCTTTAGTTGCTTGGGAACTTCCTAGTGGTCGCGACGGTGACAGCTATCGAGAAAGCAGTGACGATCAATATGTGGTATTCCACTTTCACTTCGATCATCTTGTAGATTTCGAAGGTACCGACTACGCTGGGATCTATGCAATGGTCGCGTTCCATGGCCAACGGCGAGGACGCATGCGTATAGATGGCAATGATCACACCAATGCCAACGCACGGGCTCGTCTGATTGAATGTGATCCTGATGACGAAGGAGACGAAAACACGCTATATTGGTACCCAGGAGATAATTCAATTGATGCGGAGAGTCAATGGGGACAGTGGCTGACTGATTTTGGCGTCTGGTTGCATCAACAAGATCTTATCACTGCGCGAACATTCACCGGCTCACGCCGTGGGCAGTTGAGCACCTACCAGGATGAAAACAGTTTCTGCCCTGAACGCCGGCTATTTGACTGGAACGGATATCATCAGAGTCGACAGTTCACCCCAGGAGGCGAATCTGAGGGGGAGCGGACTGATGATGAAGATGACCAAAATGATAATGATGGCGTGTAAGCTATCTTCAGAGTTGCAGTTGGTCATTATTCGAGATGCTTCTGCATGAGGGTTCAAGCCGGTGATTCTACCAAGTACCTAGCCAAGCGTTTTATTGAAATTAGTGACAGAACAAAAATATACAAATTATGTAAGGGCAGTATCCTGCTCTGTGTATTAGGCATGATAACAGCAAAATGCGAGAATTAAGAGCTCAGGTCAGGCACCTGGCTAGTTACTACTATCAGGGTGCGACGGCCGTCTTGGTATCACGTGGCCCGCCATGAAATATATATATAAGCAGTCACCCCTCCGAGCAACACGCGAAGATTTCTTTTACTCCTTTCTCCACACCAACATGGCCTATCAACTCACCGAAGATGACTTGGATGTCGATAGGGAGTGGGACTCGGCACCAGTCCGGGCTGCGCGCAATCCCAACCCCACCGTTCTGGAGGCTCTCATGGCCTACTATCAAGAAGGGCACAGTCGCTGGAATCAGCTCTCAGAAAAAGAACGACAGGTCTTACAGTACTATGGACCCAATGAAGGTGTGTCAGGGGCATTGTGGGGTACTTATGAGTCTCCCCTGACTGCAGCCATCCGAGCAAAGTCACCACATAATGTGAACCTCCTTCTAGCATCGGGCGCAGATTGCAATGGGATCTCAGCCAATGACCTTTCTGACTACTCTGTTCGATTTATTCGTGGCCGTGACGCCAGCATTGATGTCTCCAGCTTTGGTGGCTGTCCCCCAAGGGCAGAACTCCTTGCGACTGCAAAGGCCAAAGGCATTGAGAGCCAAATGGCACCGCTGACCTCAGCCGAACTGGATGAGCGCCGGGTTGGATTCCCCCGTTTCTGGACAGAGCCAAATGTACCTGGTCAACGATTGCGCATGGACACTGCACTGACTTCCCTTGAAGTTGCAGCGCAGTGTGGTTGTGAAGAATTATTTGACATTCTGCACACTGCGGGTGCTGAAGATTCTTCATGGCGAGCATCCACAGAGGCCCAAGAGGACAGCCTGCTCGAAATCCCCAGTGGGGCCTCATTGTCCGCATTGTCAGTCTCATCGCCAGTGCACCAGGCCATTGCCTCTGGCCACCGATCAATGTTGAACAAGCTCTTCAACACCTACAATTACTGTCCAAATTATCGTCCCCTGGTGGCGCCCACGGTGGCCCTTCCACCGCTTTCTTTTGCCATTGCCCGATGCGACGTGGCCAAGCCAGGTATTCGAGAATGCATCGGTGATCTATTTGCACATCCACGCCTTTCACCCCACTTGCGCACACCTGTGTTTGATATACATCCGCTGCACTTTGCCACAGCGAGGCACGACCCTGATTTCCTGGCTTGGATCGCAGCCTCCATCCCAGATGGCCATGCCACGGCTGGGCAGACATCCCTGGGCCATACATTGCTCCATGTGGCGGCACTTCCTCTGACCGGCAACCATGCAGCAATGAGCAGACCGGCAGTTGAGCGCAGCATCCACTGCGCCCGCACACTAGATTCCAAATGGCGGCAGCACTTCAAGCCCAGTCCGCGGCACTTGAAATATCCTAGGGGCTCAAAGTTGCCTTATGGTATGCGGGGAAATCCCTTCAAAGAAATATTCATGACGGAGGCCGAACAGGCTGCTCAGCTGGCTACTATCAAGCTGCTCCTGGGGTGGGGCGGGCTCGATGTCCGAACGCAGGATAATGATGGAAACACCGCGTTACATTACTTGGCGGCGACTTTGAATGTCGGTTCTGAGACTGTAAAAGTATTGCGAGCAATGGATGGTGGCGAGGAAGTCTGGCAGAGCTCAAGAAACTGGTGTGGCCTGACGCCAAAGCAGTTGATGGAGGAATGATAGGTGCATACAACAGCTCAGTAGCGGGGATAATCATCTGCATTAAGTATTTAGTGTGATATTGGAAGGTTTGCCATTGTTAGAGATCGTTTAACAGCCTCCCACTCCCTCCTCATGTCATGATTTTTTCAGGGAAACAAGGAGCTTTCAGAGCACTGGGTGCTCTGAGTCAACCAAGGCGCGGTACTCGTATCAGGAAGCTGGAGAGGAGATAGAAGTTCATTACAGTTACAGCCTCTATCAACTTGTGTTCCAAAGCGCCAGCTCATCAGACAGAGACACAATACCTGAGCGATAGCCGTTGCTGGCTGCAGAAAACTCTGATCATCTTCTGGGTTCACTTCTAAATTCGGTTCGCAGAGATGGTAATACAGAGTGCCTGGGTCGTCACAGGGGACCCGCAGAAGGATCAATGCAAGTCCATTAGTCACATATGAATATTCAAGTCCTTCCTGGATCATCACATGGTACTCTTGGGCGATCACCGACCCAATGATCCTTTCAGCTTTCTCGTCCTCGGTATTAGGGACACCATGAGCCTTGACCACTTGTTCCCAGAAGTCCATGGATTTAAGACCTCTGTAAGTATCAGTAGTCGGGTAGCTACTACATGTCTAATTGGATTGCGCGAACAGAGAACCTTTGTCAATTACCTTGATGGGGAGAACGCCATGTTTGAAAACCATGCCACCCAAGAGATCAAGCGCATTAAGGATCAGGAGGACCTTATCTGCTACACCTCCGCTATCCCGGCCATTTCTTTAATAACAATCCAACCAATTCAAATACCAAAATCCTCTACCATAGCCGTCCCACTGCAGCTATGGTGGCACCCCATCTACTAGAGTTGCATTCGGCGCGGATTGGCGTGGATTAAGCCGCAAAAGCCGCACTAGAGCCCAAGTAGGAAAGTACTAGGCCATATATGGCTAGTCTCCCTGCTTAATCACCACTCAGTATCACCCTTACGATCGCATGCTCAGCTTGTATATTGATATTTCAAGCCATCTATATAGTAAATATATACATATCGATATCTATATGGAGGGTGGGTGGTGGTTTGGGTAGAATGTCGACGGAGATATATAGATATATATTTCGGCTTCATACATCACGCATACATACAGTCGATTTTTAGTTTTTAGTGAATAACTCCCCAACGAGGGGGCCTATGGGACTCATATATTGAATATGGATATATCTATATATGCTCTATATGCCTATATAAATATATTTTAGATATTTCGATGCTTTGCTGCTTAATAAGCCAAATGGATGACTGCGGATT